>NC_041383.1:449271717-449279711 GCF_002162155.2 Triticum dicoccoides | reverse complement strand
AGCCGCCGCCGCCGGACCGTTTTTTTTTAAAACCACTTCGTTTTTTTTTAGAAAAACCCTAGATTCGTTTTTTAGATCGGTTTATTTCTTTTTCTCGGTTTATTTATTTAGCGAGCGTTCGCTCATTCGTTCGTTTTAACGGACGTATCCGTCGTTTAGATCCAGATAACGAACGTTCGTTCGTTACTCTGTTCGTCGTTTTTCTTTTTCTCGGATTTATTCCGCGATTTTTCTGATCGCGATTTCTGATCCGATTTTCGTTTTAGTTTATCTTTTCACTCGTTTATCGGAATCAGGCGATTCAAGCGGCTAGAGTTTCGTCTCGAAACCCTCTTTCCGAATTAGCTCACTCAAAACAAGTTTTGCTTCTGTAAAATTTGACTTAGGTCCAGCTTAGTAAACGAAGCTTGTTTCTTTCGCCGTTTGAGTTTTGTTTCTTCATTGTATTTGATTCTTTTTGCAAACCGGAGTTCTTAAGTTGAACTTTCTGTTAGTTCTCTTGTTCGAGTTTTACCCGTGCATTAGATGAGTACTTATTATATGCTTGTTTGCTTATTTGTTTGCGATAGAGTACCCGGATTGCGCCGCTTGCTACTTCGAATCCCTAGGTTTCACGGATCATCAGCAAGGCAAGTAACACTTTGATCATACCTCTTTACTACCCAGTTTTTATGCATTAGATCAATCCTCAAACATTGCATGATTAGCATCTAATTAAATTGTGGGTTTTGGGAAGTAGATGAGGTAGTACCTATTACCTGTTTTATTATCAAACCCTTGGGAGTTACTTCTACGTTTGCTTATTATGCCATGTATGCTAGTAGACGTGGATTGGGTGAGTGAATTTCCATGACAGGTGTGAGATTGTTAATTAGTGGTTTATTTAAGGTGGCAACTTTAATACACATCTAGGTGGATTGAGGCACTTGGGTATTCTAGGTTTGCCTGTTTGTTTTTGGACCGCCACCCAGGCTCAAAGGGATCATAAGATTATTCATGCTAGAAACTTCCGTGTGCAGCCACATGCTATTATGGGCTCTAGCATAGTTGACTAAGTCGAGCGAACTCTTATAGTGGTAGACTAGCAGATGTAGGGGGAAGTAGGTGTACCGGTCTACCCATCGTAAGGTGCTAGCGCTTCTGAAATACTATGTCCCGGTCATCCGTTTCTCAAACACCATGTAGTGCGAGAAAACCAACGGAGGAGATCGAGTCATGTGGGGAAAAGTGCGCAAACCTCTGCAGAGTGTATAAACTAATCATGATTAGTCGTGTCCCCGGTTATGGACATCTTGAGTATCTAGTACTTGGATTATCATGTGAATATCATCATGTTACTTTAATTAATATTGTTGGGTTTGTTTAATGATGATGTTACTTAATTGGGATTGAGAATGCTGTCAACCATTCTCAATGTTTAACAACCACCATGATAGTTAAATAAATTTATTCCTTTGTAGTAGGGAAAACTGGCTTTACGCAAAATTGTAACCATAGAGCTATCCACCAAGCCATATATGCATGTAGTATAGATTTATTCTTTCATTTACTCTCTATGTGTTACTTTGCCAGCATATTCCATGTGCTGGCCCGTTTTCGGGCGGCAACGTTCATGTTGCAGACTTTTCAGACGACGAGTAAGATGCCTTAGGATCGTGGTTCTATACTCAGTGATGCCGTTGGAGTTGATGGACTCACTTATCTTCCAAGCCTTCCGCTGTTATCGCTATTAGATGGCCTTAGGCCGTATTTATTGTAATAAGTTCTCTTTGGAGACATTCGATGTAATAAGTATGTGATTGCTACTCTGTTATAAATCCTTCAAGTATTGTGCATGTCAGCATTACTGATCCAGGGATGACACTGATGCACAGAGATCGGACTGTTTGAGGTCTGGTCGCTACAAGATGGTATCAGAGCACACGCTGACTGTAGGACACGACCACTAAGCTAAAACCCTAGATCACTACTCTCTCTCTTCTCATTTCTAACTCCTCATCTTTTCTACTCATCTAGGATGGCAGATGCAAGGAACAAGTTCATGCAACCGGACGAAGATACACCTTTTGGACGACACCTCAAGGAAGTTACCAAGTACCTGAAGATCGGAGTACCAAGCTTCACCGGAACCTACAATGCCACTTTACCTGAAGAGGAGCGCTGGATGATTCAAGTTCAAGTTCTAGGAAGGACGTTCATGCCAGTCACTGAGCCTATAGAGTTTTCCTTTGATGCACCAACCTGGAGTTTAGGAAGGAGCATGACAGCTCACATTACCATGGGGCGTATTGGATAAGTTTACCACAAGGAGCTTAAGGATACTACCTACCAGATTTGTGGGCACCGAGATGAGCAATGGGAGATGATTAACACCAGGAAAGACCGATCAATTGCAACTTTCATCCAGGAGTTAAACCAACACATTTGACGCTAGGAAAACCATATGTGTGCAGGCATGATGGATATGAAGAAAGCCATGACCAAGAACACGAAACTGGAGGAAGAACTCAAGTCTACACGTGATGGATATGAGGAGGAAATAGCAACGCTAGTTGAGACGAATGATGATCTGAAGAAGAAGCTAAGAGTGTTCATGGGATTTCCAGCAACTGGAGAAGACGAAGATAACACTTGCCCTGGGAACTACATCATCATCATCGACGACACCGACTCAGACCCAGATGATAGTGATGATGACTATGTTGATGAAGCCGGAGCAGATATCATGGAGTCTTCATCGGAGCAGTTTTTCTAGTAGACCACCATAAAAGTAGTAGAATTTCCCTCCATGTATCTAGTATAGTTCGAGCACTTTTGTAACGATAAATAGACCGTTGTATGCCCTTGCTTGTTTGAATGAACTGTTTTGATTGCTATTTGTCTCATGTGCATATGGGTAGTGCTTTCCCTTTAGACCTCATTCTATCCTATATTCTCTTCTTTTCTAAACCCCAGACGCCTCCGAGACACGACAACGGATTTGCTTTTCCACCGGAGCTCACCCAGTTGATCCAGCAGCAGAATGCGTTGATGCAGATACTAGTCCAGAATCAGAATCAGGGGAACAACAACAACAATAACAACCCACCACCGCCACCACCTGTTGATCACTTAACCCATTTCCTTAGGCTGGATCCACCGGTGTTCTCCAGTAGCACCGAGCCGATTGTTGCAGATGATTGGCTTTGCAAGACAGCCAGGGAATTGACCACTGCAGGATGCACAGATGCGGAGAAGGTGCCATTTTCCGCACATCAGCTTGAGGGACCCGCAGCATCATGGTGGGAGAATTTCACAGCCACTTATCCAGTAGACACTGTCACATGGGATCAGTTTCAGCAGGCCTTTCGTACTGCCCATGTTTTAGCAAGAGCTATGGCCATGAAGAAGCGTGAGTTTCGCAACTTGTGCCAGGGAGGAAGGACAGTTGGCCAGTATGTGGATGACTTCAGTAAGCTAGCGCGTTATGCCCCAGATGACGCTGCTACTGATGCGGGTAAGCAAGAGAAATTTCTAGAAGGACTGAATGATGAGCTGAGCATGCAGTTGATGGTAGCAAGTTTTAACAACTACCAGGAGTTGGTAGACCGTGCTCTCATGATTAAAGGGAAGCAGCAGCAGATTGAAAACCGCAAGAGGAAGTATGGACAAGGAAAACAATTCTAGAGCTCAGCAGAAGCCACGTTTTACCCCCCAAGTCGGGAGGACAATTCCAGCATACCCATGGAGGAGGTAGTTCACACAATCACAGTGGTTCCAAGAATGGTAACGGGAATGGAGGAAGTAGTAGCCAGAACCGTACCAACCCCTCAACACCAGCCAAGAAAGATCTGAGTCAAGTCACTTGCTTTAAGTGCCAGAAGACCGGACATTACGCCAATGAATCTCCTGAAGGCCAGACTGGGAAGGGTAATGGAAGTTCTGGGAAGAAGCCGAACCCTTTCGACAGAGGACAAGTGAACCACGTTAGCGTGGAGGAGGTTGAAGCTCAGCCAGACGCAGTAATAGGTAAGTTTTTGGTTAAGTCATTTACTGCACTCGTTCTTTTTTATACTGGTGCATCACATTCATACTTATCAAAGGGATTTGTGGATAAGTATAGACTGCCCACTAGGGTTCTAAAAACACCCATGCTAGTAACCTCACCAGGAGCAGAGTATATGGCCAGTCGAGGATGTTTTCAAGTGTCGTTGAGTATAGGCAAGCATGTTTTCCCCTTAGATTTAATCGTTTTGGAATCTCAAGGTTTGGATGTGATTCTGGGTATGAATTGGCTATCGATGTATGGGGGAAACATTGATTGCGTCAGTAAGTCGATTCTGCTTACTACCCCGGAAGGGAAAAGGATAAGGTATGTATCAAGGCATGAGCCGAGGAGGATGCACGTAAATTCCTTATCAGGAGTTGTGCAGGAGGAAGTACCAGTAGTGAAGGATTTTCCGAATGTATTTCCAGAGGAGTTGCCCGGCATGCCACCGGATAGAGACATCGAGTTTTTGATTGAGCTTTTACCAGGCACAGGACCGATATCCAAGAGACCATACCGGATGCCAGCAAAAGATTTGGAGGAGATTAAAAGTCAGATTAAGGAATTACTGGATAAAGGTTATATTCGCCCAAGTTCATCTCCTTGGGGATCACCAGTACTTCTACTAGAGAAGAAGGACGGATCGTTACGGATGGTTGTTGATTATCGAGGATTAAATGCAATAACCATCAAGAATAAGTACCCACTGCCGATGATCAATGATCTATTTGACCGACTGCAAGGAGCAAAGGTATTTTCCAAGATTGGTTTGCGATCAGGATACCATCAGTTGAAGATTCGAGAACAGGATATACCCAAGACAGCTTTTACCACCAGGTATGGGCTGTACGAGTATACTGTTATGTCATTTGGTCTGACTAACGCACCTGCATATCTCATGAATATGATGAACAAAGTATCTATGGAGTTCCTGGATAAGTTCGTCGTAGTGTTCATTGATGACATCTTGGTCTACTCGAAGAACGAAGAGGAGCATAAGGAGCATTTGCGTTTCGTATTGGAGAAGCTCAGAGAACACCAGTTATATGCCAAGTTTAGCATATGTGAGTTCTAGTTGAAGGAAGTTGGATTCCTCGGACATGTTATATCCGGAGAGGGTATAGCAGTAGACCCCACCAAGGTTGTCACCGTGACTAATTGGGTAGCACCGACAACAGTTGGAGAGATCAGAAGTTTTCTTGGACTGGCGGGATACTACCGGAGATTCATTGAGAATTTTTCAAGGATTGCAAAGCCCATGACGAAGTTGTTAAAGAAGGATACCAAGTTCAATTGGACTGAAGAATGTGAGGCCAGTTTCCAGGAATTGAAGAAACGTTTAGTTACCTCGCCCGTGTTGATTTTACCGGATCAGACCAAGGATTACGAGGTGTATTGAGATGCTTCACGTCGAGGACTTGGAGCAGTGCTTATGCAGGAAGGAAGAGTTGTCTCGTATGCGTCACGACAGCTTAAACCTCATGAGTTAAATTATGCCACACATGATTTGGAGTTAGCAGCCGTAGTGCATGCATTGAAGACATGGAGGCATTTTCTTATCGAAAATCATTGTGAAGTGTACACGGATCACAAGAGTTTGAAGTACATTTTCACACAGAAGGAGTTGAATCTCAGGCAAAGGAGATGGTTGGAACTCATCAAGGATTACGATATGAGATTGCAGTATCACCCCGGAAAGGCTAACGTAGTAGCCGACGCGTTGAGCCGTAAGAGCCATGTTAATACACTCATGACCGCAGGACTGCCAAAGGAGTTAGCCGAGGACTTTTGTGAACTATGTTTGGAGATAGTTCCGAGAGGCTATGTAGCAACATTGGAAATTCAGTCGACTTTGATGGATAAGATCAGAGAAGCTCAAAAGACCGATAAGGAGATTGCTGAGATAAAGGAGAGGTTGTGCAAAGGAAAATCCAAGGGATTTCGTGAGGATGAGCACGATACCCTCTAGTTTGAGGACCGCGTTTATGTACCCAATGACCCAGAGATCAGGAAGTTGATTTTGCAAGAGGCCCGTGATTCGCCGTATTCAATTCACCCGGGGAATACCAAGATGTATTTGGATTTGAAGGAGACTTTTTGATGGATCGGAATGAAGAAGGATATTGCCGAGTATGTAGCAGTTTGTGATGTATGTCAGAGAGTAAAAGCAGAGCATCAGAAACCAGCAGGGTTGTTGCAACCATTGCCGATACCCGAACGGAAGTGGTATAAGCTAGGCATGGATTTTATTACGGGATTGCCCAAGACTCGTTCAGGCTGTGAGTCGATTTGGGTGGTAGTCGATCATTTGACGAAGGTAGCTCATTTCATTCCAGTGAAGACTATGTACACCAGTGCCAAATTGGCCAAGATTTACATGACCAGGATCGTATGTCTGCATGGAGTTCCAAGGAGCATTGTATTAGATAGAGGAACCCAGTTCACCTCAAAGTTCTGGAATCAGTTACACGAAACCTTGGGAACCAGGCTAGAGTTCAGTACCGCTTTTCACCCATAGATAGATGGACAGACCGAGAGAGTCAATCAGATTTTAGAGGATATGCTGAGAGCTTGTGCGCTAGATTATGGATCTAGTTGGGACGACAATTTGCCGTATGCGGAGTTCTCTTAGAACAACAGTTATCAATCCAGTTTGAAGATGGCCCCTTTCGAAGCCTTATACGGAAGGAGGTGCAGAACCCTGTTGTCTTGGGACAAAGTTGGAGACCGTCAGTTGTTTGGACCAGATTTGATTAAAGAGTCTGAACGGAAAGTGAAGTTGATTCGCTACAGGCTCAAGGTAGCCCAGTCCAGGCAGAAAAGCTATGCTGATGCAAAACGCAAGGAGACAGTTTACGAAGTCGGGGATAGAGTTTATCTTCGGGTATCTCCACTTCGAGGAGTTAAGCATTTTGGTGTTAAAGGAAAGTTAGCGCCACGTTTTGTGGGACCATACAAAGTTTTGGAACGTATGGGAGAGGTTGCCTACAAGTTGGAATTGCTTGAGGGATTGTCAGGAGTTCACGACGTGTTTCACGTTTCCCAGTTGAAGAAGTGCCATGCAGAGATGGCTGATATACCACTGAGAGATACAGTGCCACTAGAGGCGATTAAGTTGGACAGTGATTTGACCTATGAGGAGAAACCAGTTAAGATTCTTGAGTATGCCAGCCGAGTCACCCGCAGCAAGGTTATCAGTAAGGTTCAGTGGAGCCACCACACCGAGGATGAAGCCACCTGGGAGCGAGAGGAAGATTTGCTGAAGGACCACCCTCACCTATTTTCTAGCCAACCCGAATCTCGAGGGTGAGATTCATCTTAAGGGGGGTAGGTTTGTAACATCCCAAATTTTCAATTTGGAATGCTATACATAAATCATTATTGCATATCATATTTTATTTGCATTTTGCCTTGATCCTAGAAATCCTACGCAACTCAAGGACCCACGGAGAGAGTTGCGGATTTCGTTATTCTCATATTTGAGTTTTCTCAAATTTTGAAAATAGGATCATTTGATTTTATTTATTTTATCTTCAATTATTTCAATTAAAAAATATGAGAGAGGGAATAAAATGACTTTCCCAAAAATAAAGAAATAATGAGGATTTAATAAAAAATCAAGTAAGATTTTACTTTGGTGTTTTGCTATTTTATTTGAATTTAGGAAAAATTGCACGATTTTCAAAAATGCATTTTAGGCCCAAAAAATGTTCATCTTGTTCTAAATAGTTTATTTGGGCGATGAAAATTTATTTTGGGAATTTTAGATTTTTATTTATTTTCTAGATTTTTTTTAGTTCGGCGGAATTTTTTTTTAAAAAGAGCTCCCCGCGCCCGACTGGGCCGAAGCCCAGCCGAGCCAGGCCGGCCCAACCCAGCGCCGCCGCCTCCCCTCGCGCGCGACGCCGTGCGCGGCACGGACGCCGAGGAGAGTCCGAGCCGGACTCCTCCCCGGGCGCCCCCTCGC
>NC_041383.1:449241640-449271111 GCF_002162155.2 Triticum dicoccoides | reverse complement strand
CCGCCGCTTGCCGCCGTCGCCGGAGCCGCCTCCGAGTCGCCGCCGCCCCTCGCCAGCCCCGCCGAAGTGCCTCGCCGAGGTATTGCCTGAGCCGCCGCCGCCGGACCGTTTTTCTTTTAAAAAAACCACTTCGTTTTTTTAGAAAAACCCTAGATTCGTTTTTTTAGATCGGTTTATTTCTTTTTCTCGGTTTATTTATTTAGCGAGCGTTCCCTCATTCGTTTGTTTTAACAGACGTATCCGTCATTTAGATCCAGATAATGAACGTTCGTTCGTTAATCTGTTCATTGTTTTTCTTTTTCTCGGATTTATTCCGTGATTTTTCTGATCGAGATTTTTGATCCGAATTTCGTTTTAGTTTATCTTTTCGCTCGTTTATCGGAATCAGGCGATTCAAGCGCCTAGAGTTTCGTCTCGAAACCCTCTTTCCGAATAATCTCACTCAAACAAGTTTTGCTTCTGTAAAATTTGACTTAGGTCCAGCTTAGTAAATGAAGCTTGTTTCTTTCGCCGTTTGAGTTTTGTTTCTTCGTTTGATTTGATTCTTTTTGCAAACCGGAGTTCTTAAGTTGAACTTTCTGGTAGTTCTCTTGTTCGAGTTTTACCCGTGCATTAGATGAGTACTTATTATATGCTTGTTTGCTTGTTTATTTGCGATAGAGTACCCGGATTGCGCCGCTTGCTACTTCGAATCCCTAGGTTTCGCGGATCATCAGCAAGGCAAGTAACACTTTGATCATACCTCTTTACTACCCGGTTTTTATGCATTAGATCAATCCTCAAACATTGCATTATTAGGATCTAATTAAATTATGGGTTTTGGGAAGTAGATGAGGTAGTACCTATTACCTATTTTATTATCAAACCCTTGGGAGTTACTTCTACGTTTGCTTATTATGCCATGCTATGCTAGTAGACGTGGATTGGGTGAGTGAATTTCCATGACAGATGTGAGATTGTTAATTAATGGTTTATTTAAGGTGGCAACTTTAATACACATCTGGGTGGATTGAGGCACTTGGGTATTCCAGGTTTGCCTGTTTGTTTTTGGACCACCACCCAGGCTCAAAGGGATCATAAAATTGTTCATGCTAGAAACTTCCGTGTGCAGCCACATGCTATTATGGGCTCTAGCATAGTTGACTAAGTCGAGCGAACTCTTAAAGTGGTAGACTAGCAGATGTGGGGGAAAGTAGGTGTATCGGTCTACTCATCGTAAGGTGCTAGCGCTTCTGAAAGACTATGTCCCGGTCATCCGTTTCTCAAACACGATGTAGTGCGAGAAAACCAACAGAGGAGATCGAGTCATGTGGGGAAAAGTGCGCAAATCTCTGCAGAGTGTATAAACTAATCATGATTAGCCGTGTCCCCGGTTATGGACATCTTGAGTATCTAGTACTTGGATTATCATGTGAATATCATCATGTTACTTTAATTAATATTGTTGGGTTTGTTTAATGATGATGTTACTTAAGTGGGATTGAGAATGCTATCAACCATTCTCAATGTTTAACAACCACCATGATAGTTAAATAAATTTATTCCTTTGTAGTAGGGAAAAACTGGCTTTACACAAAACTGTAACCATAGAGCTATCCACCAACCATATATGCATGTAGTATAGCTTTATTCTTTCATTTACTCTCTATGTGTTACTTTGCCAGCATATTCCATGTGCTGACCCGTTTTCGGGCTGCAACGTTCATGTTGCAGACTTTTCAGACGACGAGTAAGATGCCTTAGGATCGTGGTTCTATACTCAGTGATGCCGTTGGAGTTGATGGGCTCACTTATCTTCCAAGCCTTCCGCTGTTATCACTATTAGATGGCCTTAAGCCATATTTATTGTAATAAGTTCTCTTTGGAGACATTCGATGTAATAAGTATGTGATTGCTACTCTATTATAAATCCTTCAAGTACTGTGCGTGTCAGCATTACTGATCCAGGGATGACACTGATGCACAGAGATCGGATTGTTTGAGGTCTGGTCGCTACATATCTAGATCTAGTAGAATAAAAAAATTGTATGAAGTAGTTTTGAGTTTTGCTTTGTGATCTCTCTATGTAATCGAGTCCATCAGCTATATAATAAATATTAGTGTTGAGTCAAGGGATTTGCTATCTTGCTATGATCTTGACAAAATAGAAAGAATAAAAAGAAATAAAAGAGTTCATGTTGATCTTATGGATAGTAATGACTTCACATATAAAGAGTATGAGGCTTAAAAGTTGTTGAAAGTTAACAAACATAGTTTTGGTCATCGTTGCAATTAATAGGAAGTAATAAAGAAAGAGAGGTTTTCACATATAAATATACTATCTTGGACATCTTCTATAATTGTGATCACTCATTAAAGTATGACATGCTAAAGAGTTGATGTTGGACAAGGAAGACAATGTAATGGTTTATGTTTTCTCACATCTCAGTTAAAGTATATTTTCATGGATCGTCTAACATGCTGAGCTTGCCTTTCCCCCTCATGCTAGCCAAAATTCTTTACACCAAGTAGAGATACTACTTGTGCTTCCAAATATCCTTAAACCTAGTTTTGCCATGAGAGCCCACCATACCTACCTATGGATTGAGTAAGATCCTTCAAGTAAGTTGTCATGTTGCAAGCAATAAAAATTGCTCTCTAAATATGTATGACTTATTAGTGCGGAGAAAATAAGCTTTATACGATCGTGTGATATGGAAGTAATAAAAGCGACGGGCTGCATAATAAAGGTTCATAGCACAAGTGGCAATATAAAGTGACATTCTTTTGTATTAAGATTTTGTGCATCCAACCCTAAAAGCACATGACCACCTCTGCTTCCCTCTGCGAAGGGCCTATCTTTTACTTTATGTCTTTTACTTTACGCAAGAGTCAAGGTGATCTTCACCTTTCCCTTTTTCATTTTATCCTTTGGCAAGCACCTCGTGTTGGAAAGATCCTGATATATATATCCAATTGGATGTAAGTTAGCATGAAGTATTATTGTTGACATCACCCAAAGGTGAATACGTTGGGAGGCGAAATTATAAGCGCCTATCTTTCTCAGTGTCCAATTAAAACTCCATAACCATAAGTATTGTGTGAGTGTTAGCAATTGTAGAAGACTTTATGATAGTTGAGTATGTGGACTTGCTGAAAAGCTCTATTCTTGACTCTTTCTGATGTTATGATAAATTGCAATTGTTTCAATGACTATAGTTTGCTAGTTCTCAATGAAGTTTCTGAACCATACTTGACATTGTGAATAGATTGTTACTTGAGCATAAGAAATCATATGACAAATCTATATATGTTGCTGTTATAAGAATGATCATGATGCCCTCATGTTCGTATTTTATTTTTATCGGCAACTCTATCTCTAAACATGTGGACATATTTTTCGATATCGGTTTCCGCTTGAGGACAAGCGAGGTCTAAGCTTGGGGGAGTTGATACGTCCTTTTTGCATCATGCTTTTATATCGATATTTATTGCATTATGGGTTGTTATTACACGTTATGCCACAATACTTATGGCTATTCTCTCTTATTTTACAAGGTTTATCATCAAGAGGGAGAACGCCGGCAGCTGGGATTCTGGGCTGGAAAGCGAGCACATATTGGAAACCTATTCTGCACAGCTCCAAAAGTCCTGAAACTCCACGGAAGTCATTTTTGGAATTAATAAGAATTATTGAGCAAAGAACGTACCAGAGGGGGCCCACACCCTGGCCACGAGGGTGGGGCGCGCGCCCACCCCTACAGGGCGCGCCCCCTGTCTCGTGGGCCCCCTGGTGGCCCTCTGGTGCCCATCTTCTGCTATATGAAGTCTTCTACCCTGGAAAAAATCATAAGCAAGCTTACGGGATGAAACTCCGCCGCCACGAGGCGGAACCAATCTAGGGCTCCAGCGCAGCTGTTCTGCCGGGGAAACTTCCCTCCGGGAGGGGGAAAATATCACCATCGTCATCACCAACGATCCTCTCATCGGGAGGGGGTCAATCTCCATCAACATCTTCGCCAACACCATCTCCTCTCAAAACCCTAGTTCATCTCTAGTATCCAATGTTGTGTCAAAACCACATATTGGTACTTGTGGGTTGCTAGTAGTGTTGATTACTCCTTGTAGTTGATGCTATTTGGTTTACTTGGTGGAAGATCATATGTTCAGATCCTTAATGCATATTCATACTCCTCTGATCATGAAAATGAATATGCTTTGTGAGTAGTTACGTTTGTTCCTGAGGACATGGGTGAAGTCTTGCTATTAGTAGTCATGTGAATTTGGTATTCATTCGATATTTTGATGAGATGTATGTTGTCTCTCCTTTAGTGGTGTTACGTGAACGTCGACTACATGACACTTCACCATTATTTGGTCCTATAGGAAGGCATTGGGAAGTAATAAGTAGATGATGGGTTGCTAGAGTGACAGAAGCTTAAACCCTAGTTTATAAGTTGCTTCGTAAGGGGCTGATTTGGATCCATATGTTTCATGCTATGGTTAGGTTTACCTTAATACTTCTTTTGTAGTTGCGGATGCTTGCAATAGGGGTTAATCATAAGTGGGATGCTTGTCCAAGAAAGGGCAGTACACAAGCACCGGTCCACCCACATATCAAATTATCAAAGTAACGAACGAGAATCATATGAGCGTGATGAAACTAGCTTGACGATAATTCCCATGTGTCCTCGGGAGCGCTTTTCTCATTATAAGAAATTGTCCAGGCTTGTCCTTTGCTACAAAAGGGATTGGGCCAACTTGTTGCACTTTATTTACTTTCATTGCTTGTTACCTGTTACCAATTATCTTATCACAAAACTATATGTTACCTACAATTTCAGTGCTTGCACAGAATACCTTACTGAAAACCGCTTGTCATTTCCTTCTGCTCCTCATTGGGTTCGACACTCTTACTTATCGAAAGAACTATGATAGATCCCCTATACTTGTGGGTCATCAGCTTCTGACGTTTCTTCTCTGGATAGGTGGCACCAGATATCCGGACGGTGTCGGTCGTCTGGTGGCTGACGAGTGTTGGTCGTCCGGCGTCTGGCGGTCATCCAGGCGGTGTAGGGTGCCTCGGCTGTAGTTTTCCTGGTTGGCTGAAGCTCCGGGCGTCGGACGACCGGACATGGTTGGTCGTTCGGTGGCTGTGACTTGCAGTCAACCCTTCCTCTTGTTCCTCGCACTTGGTGTCCTTGCCATCTTGTCCAACGCTCCTAGTTGTTCCATGGTATTCCTCTTGGTCCTGGTCATGGATAGCACATATGTTTGAGGTAGTAGCCATGGCTCGCATGTGTGGAAAGTGACGGTTTGGAGAGGAGGGAGTTAACCTTGTGTACAATGGCGTATGTTCGAGGTCTCGTCATATGTCCTCTTGGGGCTTAGGGAATAGTCGTAGTGTACATGGGGATGATCGTAGGATGCTCCACACTAAGTAACATTCCGCGCACCAAAATGACGAGACTTCGTTACTTGTGCACATTAGGATGATCGTAGGACGTCCTCTTGAGGCCACCGAGGAGGGCACAACCCACCTGGGTGCGCTTGGGCCTCCTGGCGCGCCCTGGTGGGTTGTGCTCCCCAAGGAGCGCCCCTCGGGTACTTGCTTGGCCCATCAGGTGTCTTCTGGTCCAGAAAAATTCTCCAAAAAGTTTCGCTGCGTTTGGACTCCGTTTGGTACTGATATTCTACGAAGTAAAAAAACAAAAAACAGCAACTTGCACTAGGCTCTATGTCCACAGGTTAGTCCCACAAAATGATATAAACTTGCTATAAAATGATTGTAAAACATGCAAGAATGATAATATAACAGTATGAATACTTCATAAATTATAGATACATTGGGGACATATCAGAACACGACGAGGAGCTAAAGGTAGAACAAATATTCCCTCAAATTCTATCGACCACCGGTACAATTCTACGCACACTTAACGTTTGCATTACCTAGAACAAGAATAAAACTATACGAACTTTGCGAGAATAAAACTATGAATAAATTTCAAGATAATAAAAGTAGTAGTTTTGTAGAAAGCTTTTGTCACACAAGAAAGTTATTTGTCCCTAGGTGATCGATAACTAAACCGGTAATCATTATTGTATTTTTATATGAGGGGAGGCATGAGCTAACATACTTTTCGTACTTGGGTCATATGCATTTATGGTTGGAACTCTAGCAAGCGCCCGCAACTACCAAAGACCATTAAGGTAAAACCCAACCATACCATTAAGTATCAAGTCCTCTTTATCCCATACGCAACAACCCCCTTACTCGGGTTTGTGCTTCTATCACTCACGCCACCCACCATAAGAAAATCATGAATGTATTGCAACACCCTACAGCGGGGATCCCTCACGTTTGCACGACACAAAGGGCACCGTAGGACAACACCAAAATAAAATATACAACTCAAACCAATCATGATCATCAATCAACCCATAGGACAAAACAGATCTACTCAAACATCACAGGATAAACACATATCATTGGGTAATAATATATAGTGTTGAGCACCATGTTTAAGTAGAGAATTGCAGTAGGAATAGAGAGGTTACACCGCTGCGTAGAGGGCGATAAAGTTGGTGTTGACGGTAGCAAGGTTGTTGATGTAGATCATTGATGTCTGCTACACAACTTGTTCTTGTAGACTCGTGTTGGCCCTCCAAGCGCAGAGTTTTGTCGGACAGCAGCAGATTTCCCTCAAGTGGATAAGGTTTATCAATCCGTGGGAGGCGTAGGATGAAGATGGTCTCTCTCAAACAACCCTGCAACCAAATAATAAAAATTCTCTTGTGTCCCCAACACACCAAATACAATGGTAAATTGTATAGGTGCACTAGTTCGGCGAAGAGATGGTGATACAAGTGTAGTAATGACAGTACATATTTATTTTTGTAATAGGAACAAGAAAAAATGGCAAGGAAGAAATTGATAAAATGGAGCACAAACAGTATTGCAATGCTTGAAAATGAGGCCTAGGGTCCGTACTTTCGCTAGTGCAATCTCTCAACGATGCTAATATAATTGGATCATATAACCATCCCTCAACGTGCAATGAAGAATCACTCCAAAGTTCCTATCTAGCGGAGAACATACGAAGAAATTGTTTGTAGGGTACGAAACCACCTCAAAGCTATTCTTTCCGATCAATGTATCCTAGAGTTCATACTAAAATACCACCAAGTTATTCTTTCCGATCGATCTAACCAAGAATTCGTACTAAAATAACACCACATGATACACATCAACCAACTCTAATGTCACCTAGATACTCCAATGTCATCACGACTATTCGTGAGTTGATTATACAATCTGCATAAAACAATTTCAGATTCATAAAACTCAATCCAACACAAGGAACCTCAAAGAGTGCCCCAAGATTTCTATAGGAGAAACAAAGACGAGAACGTGCATCAACCCCTATGCATAGATTACCCCAATGTCACCTCGAGAATCCATGAGTTGAGTGTGAAAGCACATATCAAGTGAATCAATATGATACCCCATTGACACCACGAGTATTCATAGAAGGACATACATCAAGTGCTCTCAAATCCATAAAAATATTCAATCCGATAAAAACGAAATATCAAAGGGAAAACTCAATTCACAGCAAGACGGAGAGGGGAAAACACCATATGATCCAACTATATTAACAAAGCCCGCGATACATGAAGATCGTGACATCTCAAGAACACGAGAGAGAGAGAGAGATTAAACACGTAGCTATTGGTACAAACCCTCAGCCCCGAGGGTGGACTACTCCCTCCTCATCATGGTGACCGCCGGGATGATGAAGTTGGCCATCAGTGATGATTTCCCCCTCTGGCAGGGTGCCGGAACGGGGTCTAGATTGGGTTTTTGTGTCTACACAGGCTTGCAGCGGCGGAACTTCTCGTCGCTCGACTCCCCGACGGTTTTTGGAATATTTGGGGATTTATAGGGCTAAGAGGCAGTGCGGGAGGCCACCGAGGTGGGCACAACCCACCTGGGCGCGCCTGGGCCCCCAGGCGTGCCATGGTGGGTCATGCTCCCCTTGGACCCCCCTTGGTACTTCTTTGGCCCAATAGGTGTCTTCTAGTCTAGAAAAAATCTCCAAAAAGTTTCACTTTGTTTGGACTCCGTTTGGTATTGATTTTCTGTGAAGTAAAAAACAAGCAAAAAACAGCAACTGACACTGGGCACTATGTCAATAGGTTAGTCCAAAAAAATGATATAAAGTTGCTATAAAATTATTGTAAAACATCCAAGAAAGATAATATAACAACATGGAGCAAACAAAAATTATAGATACTTTGGAGACGTATCAGCATCCCCAAACTTAATTCCTACTCGTCCTCGAGTAGGTATATGATAAAAACAGAATTTTTGATGTGGAATGTTGCCTAACATGTTCATCATATATTCTTTTCTTTTGTAGCATGGACATTTGGACTTTATATGATTAAAATCTATAGTCTAGTTTTGACATGAAGATTTCAATACTCAAGCATATCAATAAGCAACCATGTCTTTCAAAATATCAACACTAAAGAAAGTTATCCCTGGCCCATCATGCTCAATCATTGATCCATTCATGAAACACGCTCGCATATTAGCTACATCCAATGCTCAAGTACGATCATAGTGCCCCTTAGTTGGTGCTTTATAAGAGAAGATGGAGACTCAAATAAAAATAAAAACTGCATAAAGTAAATAGATAGGCCCTTCGCAGAGGGAAGTAGGGATTTGTAGAGATGACAGAGCTCAAAGCTTAAATTGAGAGATAAATTTTTTGAGAGGCATACTTTTCCCGTCAACGAAAATGACTGAGTGATTCCCAACACTTTCCATGCTAGATATATCATAGGCGGTTCCCAAACAGAAAATAAAGTTCATTCCTTTTTCCACCATTCTTTCACATTCCACGGCTAGCCGTATCCACGGGTACCATCCATACCAACACTTTCCAAGGAATTTATTATTTGACAACATAAAGTAAATTTCTTTTTTCATTTCAGGATTGGGCATCCCTATTACCGTCGTACTCTCATGCAATGACAAGTGAACAAACACTCGTCTCGAGAATAACACATCTAGCATGGAAAATATAGGCCACCCCCTACCGCTTCATGAGCGGTACGAGCACAAAAAAAGGAAATTTATTTTGAAAATTAGAGATGGCACATACAAATTTGCTTAGAATGGCACGGGAATACCGCATATAGGTAGGTATGGTGGACTCATATGGCAAAATTGGGTTTAAGAATTTTGGATGCACAAGTTGTATTTCTACTTAGTACAAGTAGAGGCTACCAAAATAGATTGAGAAGCAACCAACCAAGAAACGAAAAATCACATAAGCCAGCATTAAGCATAACAAACACCGAATAATGCACCACAAGTAGGATGTCATTTCATTGCATTGTTCGAAATATGCCCTAGAGGCAATAATAAAATGATTATTATTATATTTCCTTGTTCGTGATAATTGTCTATTATTCATGCTATAATTGTGTTATCCGGAAATCATAATACATGTGTGAATACATAGACCATAACATGTCCCTAGTGAGCCTCTAGTTGACTAGCTCGTTGATCAACAGATAGTCATGGTTTCCTGACTAGGGACATTGGATATCATTGATAACGGGATCACATCATTAGGAGAATGATGTGATGGACAAGACCCAATCCTAAGCATAGCACAAGATCGTGTAGTTCGTTTGCTAGAGCTTTCCCAATGTCAAGTATCATTTCCTTAGACCATAAGATTGTGTAACTCCCGGATGCCGTAGGAGTGCTTTGGGTGTACCAAACGTCACAACGTAACTGGGTGACTATAAAGGTATACTACAGGTATCGCCGAAAGTATCTGTTGGGTTGACACGGATCGAGACTGGGATTTGTCACTCCGTATGACGGAGAGGTATCTCTGGGCCCACTCGATAATGTATCATCATAATGAGCTCAATCTGACCAAGTGTTTGGTCACGGGATCATGCATTACGGTATGAGTAAAGTGACTTGCCGGTAACGAGATTGAACGAGGTATTGGGATACCGACGATCGAATCTCGGGCAAGTAACGTACCGATTGACAAAGGGAATTGTATACGGGATTACTTGAATCCTCGACATCGTGGTTCATTCGATGAGATCATCGTGGAACATGTGGGAGCCAACATGGGTATCCAGATCCCACTGTTGGTTATTGGCCGGAGAGCTGTCTCGGTCATGTCTGCGTGATTCCCGAACCCGTAGGGTCTACACACTTAAGGTTCAGTGATGCTAGGGTTGTAGAGATATTAGTATGCGGTAACCTGAAAGTTGTTTGGAGTCCCGGATGAGATCCCGGTCGTCACGAGGAGTTCCGAAGGTGAAGAATTGTATATAGGAAGTCTGGTTTCGGCCACCGGGAAAGTTTCGGGGGTCACCGGTATTGTACCGGGACCACCGGAAGGGTCCCGGGGATCCATCGGGTGGGGCCACCTATCCCGGAGGGCCAAATGGGCTGAAGTGGGAGGGGGAACCAGCCCCTGGTGGGCTGGTGCGCCCTCCCTTGGTCCTTCCCTGCGCCTAGAGTTGGAAACCCTAGGGGTGGGGGCGCCCCACTTGGCTTGGGGAGCAAATCCCCCCCTTGCCCCCCCCTTGAGATTAAATCTCTAGGGGCCGGCGCCCCCCCAAGGGCCCCTATATAAAGAAGGGGGAGGAAGGGCTGCGCACCCCAACTCCTGGCGCCTCCCTCTCCCTCCGTAACACCTCTCCCTCTCGCTGAGCTTGGCGAAGCCCTGCCGAGATCGCCGCTACTTCCACCACCACGCCGTCGTGCTGCTGGATCTCCATCAACCTCTCCTTCCCCCTTGCTGGATCAAGAAGGAGGAGATGTCTTCCCCAACCGTACGTGTGTTGAACGCGGAGGTGCCGTCCGTTCGGCGCTAGGATCATCGGTGATTTGGATCACGACGAGTATGACTCCTTCAACCCCGTTATCTTGAACGCTTCCGCACGCGATCTACAAGGGTATGTAGATGCACTCCTCTCTCTCGTTGCTAGATGACTCCATAGATTGATCTTGGTGATGCGTAGAAATTTTTTATTTTCTGCTACGTTCCCCAACATGCAAAACTATTGACTTTCGTACTTGCATAGGGAATCACAAACCTTAACACCAATATTCTTACTAAAGCATAATTACTCACCAACATGACTCACATATTATTATCTTCATATCGCAAAACTATTACAAAGAATCAAGTTCATTTTGTCCTATGATCTTCATGAAAGTTTTTATTATATCCCTCTTGAATATCTATCACTTTGGGACTAATTTCATATGTTGCTTTTGATAGCTCAAACAAATTTAAGTGAAGAACTTGAGCATAAAATTTTCATCTCTCAAAATAATGTAAGTGAAGCATGAGAGAATTTCTTCAAAAATTTACTAACTCGCAAATAAATCTAAGTGAAGCATGAGAGCATTTCTTCAAAAATAATAAAGCACACCGTGCTCAAAAAAATATAGGTGAAGCACTATAGCAATGACAAACTACTCCAAAAAGATATGAGTGAAGATCAAGCAGGTAGTTAAGTAAATATGTATCTATTTGAGGACTCTCTCTTATTTTAAAAAACTTTCTGATCTAAGTATTTTATTAAAACAACAAGAAAAACAAAAACCAAATGACATTCCAAGAATAGCACACATCATGTGAAGAAGCAAAAACTTAGGCTCAACTGAGGCTAACCGATAATTGTTGATGAAGAAAGGTGGGATGCCTACCGGGGCATCCCCAAGTTTAGATGCTTGACACTTCTTGAAATATTAATTCGTGATGCCTTGGAAATCCCCAAGCTTGAGCTTTTGTGTCTCCTTAATTCCTTTTATATCATGGCTTCCCTAAATCTTAAAAACTTCATCCACACAAAACTCAACAAGAACTCGTGAGATAAGTTAGTATAAATCAATGCAAAAACCTTATCAATCTCTACTGTATCAAATCACTAACATTGCATATTAAATTCCTCTGCATATTTTCCTATCCTCAAATAGAATCATTAAACAAGCAAACATATACAAACAATGCAAACATAACAGCAATCTGCCAAAACATGACAGTTTGTAAAGAATGCAAGAATATCAATACTTCATTAACTCCAAAAATTCTAAAAAATTACCAAACTATAGAAAAATTATCATAGCTTATTGTGCCAAAAATATCAACATTTTATGACATTCTGAATTTTTTCAATAATTCACGCACTAGCATGCAACTTTCTGTATTCAAAACAGCAACATATAGACTTGCAAAACAAGCATGGTAAAGGCTATAATTGAACTTTTTATTGAAATAAAAGATGCAAAACATTACTTTAAATAACAACAAGCAAATCCTAATAAAATAAAATGACGCTCCGAGCAAAATTTATATCATGTGACGAATAAAAATATAGCTCCAGGTAAGGTTACCGATGATGTTGGAGACGAAAGAGGGGATTCCTTTTGGGGCATCCCCAAGCTTAGGTTCTTGGGTATTCCTTGAATATTACCTTGGGGTGCCTTGGGCATCACCAAGCTTAGGGTCTTGGCACTCCTTATTCTCCTCATATATCTCACCCAAAACTTGAAAACTTCAATCACACAAAACTTAACGGAACTTCGTGAGATAGGTTAGTATGATAAAGACAAATCATTCACTTTGGTACTTTAAAAGACAAGATTCATAATTTTTCTCACACAATGCCTACTGCAACTTATCATTTCCACAATTTATATTGAGCAATATAAGCCATAGAAACTAGAAAACAAGCAAACTATGCATTGAAAACAGAATCTGTCAAAAATAGACCAGTCTGTAATAATCTGAACTTTCACCATACTTCTTATACTCTAAAAATTCTGAAAAATTAGTACAACATAGGGAATTTGTAAATCAGTCATCTGTAAAAATTTCAAGAATTTATCACATTCCATCTGAGCAGATTAATTTTGTTACTGGGCGCAAAAGTTTCTGTTTTTGCACAGAATCAGGTTAACTATCATCCATACTATCCCAAAGGCTTTACTTGGCACTTCATTGAAACAAAAGCTATAAAACATGATTACTGCGGTAGCTTAATCATGTGAACACATAAAAACAGTAGGTAAAGTGTTGGGTTGTCTCCCAACAAGCGCTTTTGTTTAATGCCTTTTTAGCTAGGCTTGATGATTTCAATGATGCTCGCATAAGAGATAAGAATTGAAACATAACAAGAGCATCATGAAACACATGTCAAGCACATTTAATCCTAACCCACTTCCTATGCATAGGGATTTTGTGAGCAAACAATTCATGGGAGCAAGAATCAACTAGCATAGGAAGGCAAAGCAAACATAACTTCAAGATTGTCAACACATCGAGAACAAACTTGATATTATTACAATATGTCAAAGCATATATTTCTTTCTCATAATAATTTTTAGTAGCATCATGAGTGAATTCAACAATATAACTATCACATAAAGCATTTTTTTCATGATCCACAAGCATAGAATTTTCTTGCTCTCCACATAAGCAAATTTATTCTCATGAATAGTAATGGGAGCAAACTCAACAAAATAACTATCATGAGATACTTGATTGGCATAATCCAATTGAAAATAAAAATCTTGATGACAAGTTTCATGGTTATCATTATTCTTTATAGCATACATGTCATCACCATAATCATCATATATAGGAACTTTGTTTTCATCATAGTCAATTGAAACCTCTTCCGTAATAGTGGAATCATTACTAAATAAAGCCATGACCTCTCCAAATCCACTTTTATCAATATAATCATCATAAATAGGAGGGATTATTTAATCATAATAAAATTTCTTATCAAAACTTGGGGGACTAAAAATATCATCTTCATCAAACATAGCATCCCCAAGCTTATGGCTTTGCATATAATTAACATCATGGATATTCAAAGAGTTCATACCAACAACATCGCAATCATGCTCATCATTCAAAGATTTTTTGTCAAATATTTTATAGAATTCTTCTTCTATCAATTGGGCACAATTTTCCTTTCCATCATTTTAATGAAAGACATTATAAAGACGAATAATATGAGGCCACGTCAATTACATTTTTTGTTTTCTTTTATAAACCAAAGTAGAGATAAAACAAGAAACTAAAAGATTCAATTGCAAGATCTAAAGATATACCTTCAAGCAATCACCTCCTCGACAACGGTGTCAAAAAAGAGCTTGAAGTCTACTACACAACTTCTTCTTGTAGACTCGTGTTGGGCCTCCAAGCGCAGAGTTTTATAGGACAGTAGCAATTTTCCCTCAAGTGGATGACCTAAGGTTTATCAATCCGTGGGAGGTGTAGGATGAATATGGTCTCTCTCAAACAACTCTGCAACCAAATAATAAAAAGTCTCATGTGTCCCAACGCACCAAATACAATGGTAAATGTATAGGTGCACTATTTCGGCGAAGATATGGTGATACAAGTGTAGTAATCATAGTAGATATTGATTTTTGTAATAGGAACAATAAAAAACAGCAAGGTAGCAATTGATAAAATGGAGCACAAATGGTATTGCAATGCTTGAAAATGAGGCATAGGGTCCGTACTTCTGCTAGTACAATCTCTCAACAATGCTAATATAACTGGATCATATAACCATCCCTCAACGTGCGATGAAGAATCACTTCAAAGTTCCTATCTAGCGGAGAACGTAAGAGGAAATTATTTGTAGGGTACGAAACCACTTCAAAGCTATTGCTTTCGATCAATCTATCCTAGAGTTCGTACTAAAATAACACCAAGCTATTCTTTCCGAACGATCTAACCAAGAGTTCGTACTAAAATAACACCATATGATACACATCAACCAACTCTAATGTCACCGAGATACTCCAATGTCATCGCGATTATCTGTGAGTTGATTATACAATATTCATCAAACAATTTCAGATTCATAAAATTCAATCCAACACAAGGAACCTCAAAGAGTGCCCCAAGATTTCTACCGGAGAAACAAAGACGAGAATGTGCATCAACCCCTATGCATAGATTACTCCAATGTCACCTCGGGAATCCGCGAGATGAGCCAAAACAAATATCAAGTGAATCAATATGATACCCCATTGTCACCATGGGTATTCATAGCAAGACATACATCAAGTGTCCTCAAATCCATAAAAGTATTCAATCCGATAAAAACAAAATCTCAAAGGGAAAACTCAATCCATCACAACAAGATAGAGAGGGGAAACACCATATGATCCAACTATATTAACAAAGCTCGCCATACATCAAGATCGTGCCAACTCAAGATCACGACAGAGAGAGAGAGAGAGAGAGAGAGAGAGAGATTAAACACATAGCTACTGGTACAAACCCTTAGCCCCGAGGGTGGGCTACTCCCTCCTCATCATGATGACCGCCGGGATGATGAAGATGGCCACCGGTGATGATTTCCCCCTCCGGTAGGGTGCCAAAATAGGGTCCAGATTGGTTT
The DNA here is from genome assembly GCF_002162155.2 of Triticum dicoccoides. Taxonomy (NCBI): domain Eukaryota; kingdom Viridiplantae; phylum Streptophyta; class Magnoliopsida; order Poales; family Poaceae; genus Triticum; species Triticum dicoccoides. The sequence goes on along the minus strand of NC_041383.1, from coordinate 449,255,643 downwards.
TTCATGGCTACATAGGCTTGTGGCAGTGGAACTTCTCTAGGGTTATTTCTGGGGGTTTCTGTATTTATAGGATGTTTTGCATTGGTTTCACGCGAAGATGGGCTTCAAGGGGCCCACAAGACACCACCACACGGGCAAGGCCCCTGGCGCGCCCTGGTGGGTTGTTCTCACCTCCTTCACCTTCTGGTCCACCCACAAAGCTTGTAGCGTCTATTTTGTTCCAAAAAAATCATCAAAAAGTTTCGTTGCATTTGGAGAACTTTTATTTCTGCACAAAAAACAACACCACGGTAGTTCTGCTGAAAACAACGTAAGTCTGGGTTAGTTCCATGCAAATCATACCAAAACCATATAAAATTGTTGTAAACATGGCATGAATACTTCATAAATTATAGATACATTGGAGACATATCAGTAATTGGTGTTGCGCTGTGTAACGACTCTTTTACACTTCTTATACCTCTCAACCCTAATCTTCTTCTAGCTTTTCCCCTCCAATGCTAAATAGGAAAAAACTTAATATCTCCATCCCCATCCACCCAAAGTCTCCAATACTTTGGGGATCATAGGAGGTTCACCCGATCTACATTCCTACCAAAACATTTTGCGCTTCCTGGCTTCTATATCTTCACCAACTTGTTACTCTTGGGTGTTTGGGCACCCTAGACGGAAGAGGTCACCGCAGAGCCACATTCCATCGGGGTGAAGCTCGTGGTGGTTTTGTGAGCCCCCAATTTAGTTGGGGAGATTGCCCCAACCTTGTTTGTAAAGGTTCTGGTTGCCACCTTCAAGAACATCGCTAGTGGATTTACAACATTTTGTATTGTGCGAGGGCACGAGGAGAATAGGGTGAGTCCTTGGGATGCTTCGAGAGCATTGTGCCTCCATACCCCTCTGAAGGAGACGTACCTCCCCCCAAAGGACAGAACTTCAAAAACACATCCTTGTGTCCATCGACTCCACTTGCGGTTATCTTGTTCCTTTACTTTGTGCAAGCTTATTATCTTGTTATTGTTCTGCTTGTCATATAGGTTGTCCATCTAGTTGCATATCTAGACGAACTATTATTTTGATGAGCCTAAAATTTGCAAAAGAATTTTAAAATGTGATAGTTGCCTAATCATTCGCCTCTAGTCGATCACACCGATCCTTTCACTTTTGTATTCTCCATGACTCTTTGTTTTCTAAAATTTATAAAAATTGTTTGCAAGGTTTTACCCTACTATTTATAGTTACAAATAATAATGAGATTACCTTCTGGTTGTCTGACTTTATAGTCCAAACAAAGGCGTTGATAATCTGAAGGTCTTATTTTAGAGCACTCAAGAACCAGTCCCATCCTTTTCTGTGTTCTATTTGCACCACAACAAAGGCCACTACATATATTCAATCATTAGGGGCCATCCCGGTAGCAGTTAACAAGACCCCTCCAAACCGAAACTTCAAGTGACATCCATCCAAGAAAAACACATGCCTACAATCCGACAGAAATCCCCTCTTGCATGCATCGAACGAGAAATAGCACTTGCTGAATTGGCCATGTTGATTAATGTCCAGGAAAAATGTACTCACGGGGTTTGATCTCTTTAGCTATGTTTCATAGTCTTATAACTTATTGTACTGGGCAATTGCATCTCCATAAATAATATTGAATGCATGTCTCCTTGCTCTGCAAAGCTTTTGCTTTTCAATTTTCATATTTCACTCTTTTGCACAAGTTCTCCTACACCTTTCTGTAATATTTTGTCATATGCTCTCACCTTCTTTCAATACTTCTCAATTCTGAATTTGGTAGTAAATAAGCTTAAGTCTGTGCTCATTGATTTGCATTTTATGTTTTTATTCTTCCTGCCATCTCATACCCAGATCCACCAAATCATCAAACATCGACATGCAACTTCCCCTGTCATCACAAAAATCATAAAAGCCTTCTTTCCATTCAAATATGCCTTATTTGCTCTAATACCAAAGGTGTGTTTGGTAGAGTGCATGGAGGGTGCATGAGCTCAAGAGTTCCCTCCTCGACCTACTTTTGGGTGTTTGGTAGCCTGCACGGAGCCTCCTCAGCATGCACGAGCTCAGCCCAAATACCCTCTTAGCATGCACGAAGAGAGAACACCCCAACAATCATTTGCTGGTCAACATGCATGAGCGAAACGAGCGACGACGTGTTTCAAAAAGTATTCAGAATTTCTAAAAAATAATTTAATTTTCAAAAAGTGTTTAGAATACCAAAACTTTTTTAGATTTTCAAATATTGTTCAAATTTTCAAAAAATGTCTATGTTTTCAAATTTTGTCAAAATTTCAAAATATGCCTAGATTTTCAAAATTTGTTCAAATTTTCAAAAAATGATCAGAATTTCAAATTCTATTTGAATTTTTTTCAAAAAAAAATTCAAAAGAAGTTCAGCTTTTCCAAGATTTGTTTAAAATTTAAAAATATCAAACTTTCAATTTTGTTTAAATTTTCAAAAAAAACTTCAAAATTTCGAAAAAAAATCAAATATTCAATAAATGTTATTTTTTCCATGTTTTAGAAAAAATGTTCACATTTTTTAATTTTTTTTGTCAACTTATTTGAGAATATCGGTTGCTACAATACCGATCGACCTATCTAAGCAAATGCAACCTGCCAAACATAGTCTTAGCTTAGCATGTCTCAGTTAGACCTGGCCATGGGAAGCCTGGCCCGGCCGGCCCGGCCCGACACTGCCCCCGGGCCGGGCTCAGGCCTAGATTTTGAGACCGAAGGCCGGGCCCAGGCCCGTCGTTTTTGCATTTCTCTAAAGGTCGGGCCGGGCTGGCCCGGAGCCTGATGGGCTTTTACGTGTTCGAGCCGGGCTCGGGCCCAGAGAACAGGCCTGATGGTCGGAACGGGCCGGGCTCGGGCCTGGGTTTTTTTCGTCGGGCTTGGCTAGGCCCGGCCCGGCCCGACGTATGGCCAGGTATAGTCTTAGTACAAACACCGCTACCAAACAACAGCAAATGCATGTACTCAGCATGTCTACATTCAGCATGTATCAGAGGAGAACAACCATGCTAGGTTTGGAATTCTAGCAAACACACCCAAAGAGAAATCTGGAATGCACTAGCTCTATGGTGTAGAAGTAGGTGACTTCATCTGTCAAACGACCAAAAACCAAAAATAAAAAAAATAAAACCCTGGACTAAACCCTACGATGCAGAGAAAACTCTAGGCGAACGAGCTCAAAGCAACCACGATTTATGGTAAAAACAATACAAACTCGTTCCAAATGCTCGCCACTGAGCGGCAAATTGATTGAGTTTGTACGCCAATGGTCGTTCACGTACTGCGAGAAGGGCCCGCACTCTGGACGTCGTATGCCCATCGCACCAATTGAGATCAGGTGACAAGAACGCCGTTGCCGACCGCGCTAGATTGCCGGCTTGAGTGCCTCTCCGAGTCGGCACCAAACCGACGAGCACGTCTTATTATTGCGCGAGCGGTCTTCCTTGACCACGGGCGAGGAATGAATTTGTGTTGTTGGAATGGGCCGCATGGCAAAGTTCACACTGCTGCTGGAAAATGTGGGTTGCGGGTTGGTTACATGGAAAGCAAAAGGGTTTTCTGCCAAACGCACATCATATGCGCGATGGGGTACATGTGGACAGCACAATGCACGAGCGTACACATAACCGTATCGAGTACCATATATGTAATGTATTTTCGCATATAAGTACCATATTGGAAGTGTTTTTTCAAACAGAGGACTATATCATTACTCATCGATAAATTTCAGGAAGATTCTTGTAATTTCCTCACGAGAAAGTGTACCTGCACAAGAACACACTGCAAGACTAGCATAGGATCTCGCATTAGGTGAGATCAATTTGTTAGTAGCGTTTATTGGATTTTCGGTACTCTATGTGTGGAAAGGTGATGAAAGCTAAATATTATCCTCATGGGCATCTTATTGATACTATTTTCCCTCGAGCAATGTCCCTTACGTGGCAAGGTATTATGCATGGCCTTGAGCTGCTGAAAAAGGGCATCATATGAAGCACTGTTGATGGTACTAGTATAAATATATTGAGGGATAATTGGATTCCAGGAAAGCTGGCCTAAAATTTTCCGCAAAGAAGAACAAAACTAGGATCAAATAGGTGTCTGAATTACTCATGAGTAGATCTAGGAGATGGGATGAAAATCTGATCAGACATCTATTATATTCTCATGATGCAAAGGAAAATTTAAAGTTGCGTACTCTGAACTTGGGTGAGGGAGATCTTATCGCGTGGCACCATGACAAAAGTGGTTTATTCTCGGTGAAGAGTGCGTATAAAATGGCGCTGAATCTTAAGCAATCGAAGGGTTATTCTGGCAACTCTAGTGGTGCCATGAATGAGGAAAGGGGCCTCTGGAATATAATTTGGAAGGCTAAATTCCCCCGAGAAAAATAGAATCTTTACTTGAAGGGTTGCTTATAATAGTTTGACGGTCCAAGTAAACAGGGTAAAACACCATGAAACTATTCTAGGCACGTGCTCGATCTGTGGTATTGAAGATGAATGTATTTTTCACGCGTTGGTAAATAGGCTCGTGCATTTCATATGGCTTTGAAGGAAGTGTGGGATTTATCGGTTGAAGAGACCTTCAAATATTCTGGGTCAGATTGGTTTCTTATTTTGTTGGATCAATTAAGTTCGCATATGCGTGAGCAAACTAAATACATGTTGTGGAGAGCTTCGCACTCGAGGAATGATTTGATTTTTGGTAAGGGGCGGTCTTTGTGAGCTTTGTATAAAATTATTAGACATCTTTCTTGTCTTGTCATGCAAACCGGCAGGTGGAAGTGTGCAACAAAGGTAAGCAAGTGGTGGTTGAATTTCCAGCTAACCACTAATATGGAGATGAATTATATTTCTTGGAAGCCTCCCACCTTGGGTTTTTTTAAAATTAATGTCGACGCAAGTTTTGTGGAGGCCATCAAAGCTGCGAGCGTGGGGTGGTTGTCAGAGACCATTGTTGACAAGTTATCATCTCTTATTGAGATTAGATTGGAGCTTGCTATAGTGTCGAGAAAGCATAACTAAGAGCGACCCTCTTTGTCCTGTATATTGGTATCACTCTTGACAAGCCCATCATTTTGAAAATTGATTGTTCTTTTGTGGCTTTTGTATTTGGAAGATAGTATGTTGACAAGTCAACTCTAATAGACATAAAGAAGGAAGCGTTGAATGTCTCTAAATTGTTGGTGAATTTAAAGATCTCCAAGATTAACAGAAGGGCCAATGTGGTGGCTCACGAGATTGCAAAATTTAGTTTTGATAATAGGTCTGATGCTATTTTTATTAATACCGTTCCGCCCTAAGTGGCAAAGTTTGTAATGAATGATTGTATGAATGTCTTAAGTTAATTAATATATGATGGTTTTTTAATAAATGAGATCCATTTTTAAATACAAACCATGTTCAAACATTCAAAAAAAATGTAGACACACAACAATATTTGATGTACAATCTCAAAAAATTCCAGCTCCAAATTCAACCTACAGTAAAAGAAACAAAAAAAAACAAAATTAGACATGAATAGTATCAAAATTCTATTCACCCCAAAGCTGTCACTGTTCATATTCGAATTTGTCTTTTTCGAATCTTTAAATGTGCATCGAGTTTTGAGCTGATTTTTTTTAAGGTTATAGAACCCTACAGATATATCATCAAATAATTTCAGTTTTTATTTTTTTGAAATATCTAAACATAAATTTTATGGTTGATATCATTGATCTCACCTAATGTGAGATCCTATAATAGTCTCCCCCGACAACACAAGCGAGGATCTCAACTTTCGGCTGCCCGGCTCGTTTCCATTTTGTTTTTTCACAGTTTCCTTTCAACTGGCGTCTCCTTCCCCGCCCAAAGCATTCAAATGACCGGGGAGGTCCGTTCGCGTCCTTTCACGTTTCACCCTTTACCGCGGCTTAAAGCGGTCGCTCTCGTAGGTCCCGCGGCTTATCCGAGGATAAGTCGATCGGCACCGTCGCGTTGTCGCGTTCAGTGGGACCTCAGTCTTGCTGCGCGCGTGTCGCTGTGCTAGTGGCCACGCGCTCCGCTCGGCCCCAGGTATCAGCGGGTTCGCCCCCCCAGGTAGAGAACCGGGTATGGCAGGCGTACGTAGCGGAAAGACACGCGAATTTCTCTGTCCAGGTTAGGTCACGGGTTTACTTGGAAGATTCGGAGGGATCGAAGGAGCAGGTGGCGCAGCGCTTACTGGTTAGCTGCTTTTGTATCGAGCAATGGTTTTATTGTTGTTTTTTCACTGGATTGTGCACCCGCATCGGCACGGCTTCTCTCTCACACAAGCAAGCAGTGGATTACGTGAGCTGACAGCGTACGAATCAGCGAACCAGGCTGTGTGGAGGTAGAGATTTTAAAACGGGGGCAGACCGAGTGGTGCACGCAACCGCCTGCCTGCCCGGTTCAGTACAGCAGGCAGGCAGTGCGTGCGAGAGCCCGCGCGGAAACGGAAAACGGGGGAGCGGGAGAACAATGGCGTGCACACCAGATATTTTGGCGCGGAACTGCGAAGAGGGGAAGCATCTTATCGCCGTGAAGTGTGAGGCCAGGCCGGGCAGGACCACAGTTTCTGCGTGCGCGTGCAACGCGTTGCACATGTCGCAGGCCTGCAGGGGCATATTGCTGAACCGAAGGCGAAGCTAGCGGCGTGGCCGTGGCCGTGGCCCCGAACGGATGGCTGGGATGAGAGCCCCTCCCGCCGCGTGCAGCCGGGCGCTGAGGCGCGTGCCTGTCGCGTGAGCGGCACGCACGGCCGGGCGCCGATCGTGGGATAAGGTAACCCATCCAAACCTGACGGTGACTCGTGCTGCAGCCGTTCGATCACGATCGGGTTGTGGGGCGGTACGTCGTCGCGTCATCGCGCGAGATCGGGCACGGCATTTGCCCACAAACATCGCGGGGCTGGAGACCTTCCCTAGAAAAAACATGGCCGTGGTGGCCCCTGCCCCCTTCCTGTGAGACGTGGGCCTGCAGCTCTCAGTGACTGCGTGGGTGTGGGCGCTGGTTCGGACGAACAGTACAAGGGGTGCATGGCCCGTGTGCGGTTTTAAAAATGGACGCCGCGGGGACCAGCTGATGGTGATGCTCTCGCGGATGCTGTTTGAGGGCCCCAGTTGTGAGGTCTACTCTGTTGTGTGTAGGGTTTTTTCTTCCGTTTGCCTTTCCGGATCCTCGCTCGCTCACTCTTTCCTCTTTTTGTCTCTCGCTCTAGAAAGAGGGATGGCGGGGAGAAGATCGACCCTAACAGAAATGATGGTAAGGGCTTGTTTGGTTCTAAATAAGTCATCAACTTATAAGTCAAAAAGTAAAAAAATGACTTATTTTGCCAAATAGACCCGACTTGTAAGTCACCCCAATTTATAAGTCATAAATTGCTCCACCCCAACTTAAAACTTATAAGTCACCTCCTTTTGCATGGGTCTCACCACCTGCATGATATTGATTGGTGTGGGAAGGTGTGTCGGGTGACTTATAAGCCAGGTGACAACCAAACATGAGTGACTTATAAGTCACTGGTTTTAAGTCACCTGACTTATAAGTCAGATGACTTATTGGAACCAAACAGGGCCTAACTTTCTCTTTTCACGACTGGGTTTCAGCGATTAAGCAGTTTGTGTGTGCTTAGTAAAGATACACCAGTTAATTGCGGTGAGAGGGTTTTCTCTCGTTTTCTTGAGTGGCTTCCGTTTATTTTACCAAACCCGGTGAACGCAAATTCAGTTAACAACCGACATGTGTGACCTAGCGCATCTTCAAGGCAGACCCGTAAATTGCCCGCATACGTCCGGACCGCGAAAGCCATCTAAATGTGGTCTGTATCGGTTTACGGGACGGTCTAGACGCGATTTCACCCGTAAACCGGAGAAAAAAGTGAGAAGCTTTGCGGGAGTTCGGACACGCGAAACGTAGGAATCCGACACCCCCAGCCCACCCAAAACCCTTCCCGGACCCTGCGACTCCATCCTCCCTATTTTCGCTCCTTCCTTCTTTCTCTCTTGTCTTCGCCACCGCTCCATCACCCCGGCCACCACGTCACACCCCAGCCGAAACTCTACGTCCCCGTCACCTCCAGTGTTCCAGCGGGGCTCCACCCCGCTTCTCCTCCGTCTCCATTCAACCCCTGTCCTCCGATCGCCCCTCCTTGTATCATCCGCTACTCCTATTCTCACCATGTCTGGCAACTGCTCGATAAATCGCCGGAGCTAAAAACAGTTGTCCCTTTTTCTTTCTAGCAATGGATTCGATTTGGAGCACATATACGAGCAGTATGTTCAGTCGTCCGGCGGCTCAACGGACGAGGAGGAGTACTCCGATGAGACGACAATGATGCAAACGGTCCTTGAAGACGCGGAGCATGCGGAGGAGCATGTTCTCAATTCCAAGGGCTCGATCAAGGGTCATCGAGTGCTCAACCGCAACAGGCACGGCCATTTGACACTGACGGTTGACTACTTTGCCCTTGATGCACTATTCACTGACCATTTTCACCGGCTGAAAGATCGTGGATGTTGCCTAGGGGGGGTGAATAGGCGCTTTAAAATAATTACAGTTAGGCTTGAACAAATGCGGAATAAACCTAGCGGTTAATTTGTCAAGCACAAAACCTACAACAACTAGGCTCACCTATGTGCACCAACAACTTATACTAAGCAAGATAAACTACTAGGTGATAGCAAGATATATGACAAGAAACAACATGACTATCACAAAGTAAAGTGCATAAGTAAAGGCCTCGGCTAAGAGATAACCGAGGCACGCGGAGACGACGATGTATCTCGATGTATGACAAGAAACACATTGGCAACTCTTGGGGCGGTCACCGGTACCCGTCAAATTGCTCGGGGCGATCTCCACAACCTAATTGGAGACCCCGACGCTTGCCCGGAGCTTTACACCACAATGATTGAGCTTCGAACACCACCAACCGTCTAGGGCGCCCAAGCACCCAAGAGGAACAAGCTCAAGGGTACCAAGCACCCAAGAGTAATAAGCTTCTCAACTTGTAACTTCCACGTGTCACCGTGGAGAACTCAAACCAATGCATCAAATGCAATGGCAAGGGCACACGGAGTGCCCAAGTCCTTCTCTCCCAAATCCCACCAAAACAAATAATGCTAGGGAGGAAATTGAGAGGAAGAACAAGAAGGAGAAAACCAAGAACTCAAAGATCTAGATCCAAGGGGTTCCCCACACATAGAGGAGAAAGTGATTGGTGGAAATGTGGATCTAGATCTCCCCTCTCTTTTCCCCCAAAAATTAATAAGAAACCATGAAGGGATTGAGAGATAGCAAGCTCGAAAAAGGTCAACAATGCGGGAAGAACACGAGCTCAAAGGATAAGGTTCATTGGGGAAGAAGACCCCCTTTTATAGGAGAGGAAAAATCCAACCGTTATCCCCTCTCTCAGCCCGCGCGCCGCAGTACTACCGCACAGGGTTGCGGTACTACCACTGCAGGGTGGTACTACCGGTCGCGCAGTAGTGACCAGAAGAGGGCCTGTTGCACACGGCAACGAGCGGTAGAACCGCCGGAGCGGTACTATCGCGCGCCCCTACGGTACTACCGTAAGGCAGGTATCAACTGGCACTGGAAATGCACGGAAGGAATAAATTACTCTCGTAATAACTTCCGCTAAGGTTGGAACAGTGCAAAAGTCCGGCACGATACTACCGCTCACAAGGAACGGTACTATCGCGTAAGGGCGGATGTAAAAAATTACATTCGCGCCTACTTTCGCATGCATCAGCGTCAGGGCTGGAGGCAGCGGTACTACCGCTAGCCCCTGGGGTACTACCGCTCCCTTGAGCAGTACTGCCGCACGCCACATAGGCATTAGCACTTGGATGCCTTCATTTCGCAGAGACAAGGATGCAATAAAAACCAGAACTGCCATAACTTCTGCAAATGAGCTCCGAATTGAGCAAACTCAAGCTTGTTGGAAAGAAGACGGCGAGTAGCATCAAAACAGAGTAGAACCGGCATAACCTCCAACATCGAAAACATCATCGAATATGCAAGTGAACTTTGTTTTCGATGAACTCGAGCTTGTCATCAAGAAGACCATAAGCTCTAAGACTCACAAAGAGAACCAAACAAGAACCAAGAAAGATGATGAAAGGATGCAATGGTTTGAGCTCTCTACAAATGATATGATCAAGCTACTCATCGAGAGCCCCCCTTGATAGTACGACAATCGATCCTGTAACCCGGTCTCCCACCATCATGAGACCGGTAAAATAGAAAACCTATCAAGGGCAAACCTTTGCTTTGCATATATTCCACTTGAGCTAGATGATGACGATATTGACTCCCCCTCAAGTTGGACCACCTTTCTTGATTGTGTTGGCTCGATGAAGACTAGTTGATTGCTCCCCCATACTCCACTATGGGTGAGCCACTCTTCGGCACATCTTCACAAGCCCATTGTCACCACAATGGACGGCAAGCTTCAAGCACTTGATCTCTTCGTGATGCTCCACTTGACCTTGCACACCGCAATCTTGATGATGATCACCACTTGATGTCATCCTCTCCATGGGTTGTATGACATCTTTCCTCCTGATGCAGCCCATGGAAATAAACCTAACCCCACATAGAACTCTCACGTAGATCATGGGTTAGTACACAAAGTGTAATGGACAATGCTTACCATGTCATGGAATCACTTGATCCCTCCCGGTACATCTTGTATGCTTTGTGTGTTGATCAACTTGATTCACTCTTGACTTAGTCTTGATCAACCTTAAATATTTCCAACTCTCTTCATTTGGATGATGTCTTGAAGGTAAACATGAATGATCACACAATCTTCTTCTTCAACATGCTTGCAATAAGCTCAACACTCACATGACCAATCTTTGGATAATTCCTTAATAGCACCTTGATCAACTCATAAACTCCTTGAAACCAACACATTGACTTCAAGAAAAGCCTATGGAAAAATCCTTCAAATATAAATCAATGCAATCATTAGTCCATAGAGAATGTCATCAATTAACAAAACCACACATGGGGGCACCGCATGTCCTTTCACCGGCGTTTTCGGATGTGCAAGACTATCTTCGATCGTTTGTACCATGGCGTCCAGTCCTACAATGACTACATCATCGCGAAGAAGGATGCAGTGGGAACGATTGGCTTCTCTGGTTACCAGAATTGCATGGCCGCATTCCGGATGCTTGCACATGGCACGTCCGCTTATTCATGGGACGAGTACCTATGGATGTCTGAGAGCACATGCAGAAATGCCATGGTCATGTTTGCAACTGTCGTGGTCGAGGTGTTCGGACCTTAGTACCTGAGAGAACCAACTATGGCAGATATTGAGAGACTCTTGCCAATATCAGAAGTAAGAGGGTGGCCAAGTTTGCTTGGATCTCTTGACTGCATACATTGGAAATGGAAGAACTTCCTGAAGGCTTTACAAGGGCAATATCATGGTCATGTTAAGAAGCCCACCAATGTTCTTGAAGTAGTTACATCACAGGATCTTTGGATTGGCACACTTTCTTTGTCATGCCCAGGTATCATAATGACATCCATATGTTGCAATGATCGCCGTTGTTTGCGAGGCTGGCTGAAGGAAAATCTCCTCCTTGCCACTATACTATCGATGGGCATGAGTACAACATGGGCTACTATCTGGTTGACGGTATTTATTCTCCATGGGCTACCTTTGTCAGCACCATCTCAAATGTAGTTGGCTAGAAAAAGGCTCACTTTGCCCAAAGACAAGAAGCGGCTAGAAAGGATGTCAAGAGAGCATTTGGAGTTTTACATGCCCGTTTTGCAGTTGTTCATGGACCTGCTAAACAATAAGATTCAAAAACCTTGTGGGAGGTGATGACATGTTGTGTGATCATGCACAACATGATCGTCAAGGATGAGAGTAACGGTACTGCCGCAACTCTGGAATTTGAGAACATGGGTGATCCTATCCAACTTCCGGACCAGAATCCGACCACATCTAAAGAGTTCATTCAAATGCATCAACAAGTTCAGCGTAGACCAACTCACGAGCAGTTGAAGAAAGATCTGGTTACGCATCAGTGGGTGGTTAAAGGGGAAAACAATGTTCGGATGTAATATTTGAACTTTTTAAATTTTAACTAGTGCTGCATGCGTCTATTTGAATGTCTGTACCCTTTGCATGCGGCTATTTGATTGCGTGAACTTGAAAAAAATGAGGAAGGCCAGATGTATGCGGCTACGATTGGTTGAGGGCCTCCTGCATCCGTGTCCGCGAACGAATGCGGGAGGAAATTTGCGGGTTGCCGTTGGAGATGCCCTTACAAGATTAAGTATCTTTACCGAAGCACGTAAATATGAACTCGTTTGTTGGAAGACATGTGATTTACTCCCTCCGATTCATATTAATTGCTTCTAATGTAGTACAACTTTGCAGTAAACCTCCTCCAATGCACTAGTGCTAAGATGGGGTGCTAAGCACATTAAAGAGCTAAGCAACTAAAGTCCCCAATGCAAAGGTACTTAACTTGTTGTAGCTAAGCATCTTTCATTTAATGGTTTAGCAACTAAAGTTATCCATGCATTGGTGGGTTTCTTTCATTTAAGTGTTTTCCCTAGGTTCTCGCGCTTGGCATTGTTTCTTCCTGGGGTCACCCCACCCATCTGTCTCCTCTTAATTACCTTGACACATCATCTTTTTTGCCTACATGGCAGGCTTAGCACCTGTACAAGGTGGAGCATTGGGAGGGGCCTAAATCAGCAATAATTAATATGAATCAGAGGGAGAACCTTTTACCTCATACGTTTTATTTGCCGACAATATTCTAGCTGGGGGTGCAAACTAGAAAATACATGTTCTAATTATATATCTTGAGTTTATTATCATGGGTTTAGTAATTTACTTTAAGTCTTGCATCCATGGGATGGTTATTAGCTTGATAAGGGCAATCTACAACGGATACATCAAATCCGCCTCCCCTCCCCCCAAACGCCTGTTCATAGTGACCGGTCACACCTTTTTTCGTTTCCAAAACCGGATACCTCATTTAGCAAATCTTAAATCCATACAACCACATGCATTGTAAACTATCTCTATGATGCAACACAAAGCGTTCGACTACTCCATCAACATATGGCATCGGACTACCAAAAATTGCATGTTCTACCAACATACTAGCTATGAACAGAGATTATCCACGGCTGCGCTTGCCCTTGCCAACGTCCTTGCCATCTTTGCCGCGGAAGTGCCGTTTGAAGACCCAAAATAGATAAAGCTGGATATGCTCATCGTTAGAGCTTCCGACACATCAGTGTCCTCTTTCTCCTATTTGGGGTAGTCCATCCATGGCACGAACTATCGGATTTTTCTCTCGGGCGAGGGCGCACATGTTCCTCCTATATCGCTTCGGTACGATGCAAGCACACACGACTTCCTCCTCGAAGGCAACGTGCGCCACCACATCTGCTAACTCCTCCTCTGCCATGTCGTCAACAACTCGGGCCTCGACCTCCTGCGCCCTCTGCTTCTTACGATGAGCACATCTGTCGCTGTAACACTCATACTCATATGTACCTAAGATGGGGCAGCAGATGGACCTCGACCTTTCGGCTCCGACGGATTCGAGCACCCATTGTGCCAACACAATGGATTCCCACCGGATCGAATCTGAAGTCGGTTCGGCGTATACGCCACAGTCGATGAATCAAGTCTAGTTGGAGTTGGATCCGCTGCACGCCATGCTGGAGAAGGTCGGAGATCGTAGGAAGGGAGCTTGGGGGCGGAGTGGAGCAAAGTCACTAGGGTTTGGTCTGGGATGCGAATGGGGACGAATATATATGGGGTCGAGATGAGCCAGCGTGTGTCAGGTCCGACATGGCGAACGCGCCCGGGCCTTCCCATATCCACCCCGAATTTGGGTTGGATAGGACGGGTGTCGGTCCCAGGGGGCGTATGGGGACGGTATAAGGAGCCCGTCTGCGTTAGCTTTTTTTGAA
>NC_041383.1:449095397-449241073 GCF_002162155.2 Triticum dicoccoides | reverse complement strand
GGGCAGTTGTATATGCTCTAAGAACACTGGAAATAGAGCATGTTTTAATACTTGTACATTTTTTTCTTTTTTAGACATTCTTATCACCGTACATTTGTACGCCAGGTAGCTATTGATATTTGGAGCTATTGTAACGTACTTAGTGTTTAAATGAACCTTTGCCTTTCTTTCATCTAATAACAAAACCGGAGACTCTAATGAGAACATGAAACTGCTTAGTTTTATTTGCAATCATCATAAACTAGCGATTTTGATGCGATGAGGAGCGAACGATGGTCTTGAACTTACCAATCAATCCCCATAGGATACATGACTTGTTGTACTATGTTTTGTTAACATTATGAGACATTTATTTGGTTGATGAGTTCTTTATGATTAATGGAATTTTTTTGACTCGTGTGCTTCCACTCAATAAATATTTTTGCTGGTCTTTAAGTACTGAGAATTGCCTACTCCCACCTTGAGACATGGTGTATCCTGCGCTAGTACATCCAACCTCATGGAAGGACTTCCTCTTGGCTTCATACACATAAACCCAAACATCTCCTCAAAATAGCCATCGTATGTACCTACGTATGGCATTTTCATAGTCATTCTGAGTAAAGTGTCATGCACAGCCATTTTATGTTACATGACTAGAGATATGTTGTCATTCTCATATGCTTGCATGAGCATCATAACTATCATTGTTTTTTATGGCTAGGCCATTTGCTCATCATATACATTTCTACTGTAGATCATTGCACATCCTCGTTATCATATATAGAGTTCTTTTCATGTTCATAGCAAGAGGTATGTTTGCATTTAGATGAAGTTGAGAAAAGTGTACTAATCATTATAGTAAGTTGTTTCTTCTACCTTTCGAGAAATAGAAAATAAAATATGCACCATGGAGGTGACAAAAAAAGAGCCACGGGGACACCAAAAAAGTGAGAAAGAAGAAGCAACACCATTGTTCTATTTAGAGTACACGTGTGAAGTACTTCAATGTAGCACTAAGTGTTCAAAATAGAAAATTATAAAGTGCTTCATAGTAGCACCAAGCATAGGAATCAAAAGAAGTACTTCAAAGTAGCACAACTACATGCATTCACAGCTAAGAGTTTATGAGTTTCATTGCGATATGCACTAGTGGGGACTTTATATTATATGACTTGGCTTTTATATTCCAATGAGGATCCTCCTCAAATGAGCTCTACGTCTTTGTGAGCAAGCAAGTTGGATGCACCCTCATTACTCCACATGAGGGCTTTCATTCATATATAACTCTAAGTGCATCCTAGTTGCATGGTAATCCCTACTCCTTACACGGTATCGATCATAAGTTCTTCCTCTTGCCCTAATGGCCAACTGTATTATTGCAAGACTTTCTTGTTTTTCACTTCTTTTAACTCCCAACATTATGTTCTCATTGCCTTGATTAGGGTACTGACTCATACTTGCGCTCAAATTCTAAAATTGTGAAGATTGTGAAATAGAGCAAAGCTGCAACACGTGATTGTATTCGGTCTTGTATCTCGGGTTAGCCTAGAAGGGATTGCCATGTATATATACTTTGCATCGATGATTATCAGTGTGTTCTCAACAAATTTGACATTCTTTCTAAAGCTTTGGCATTGGTGACTTGATGCATTTAGTTATCAAGAATATGTGGAAACTTCTTTTGTATGCATTAACATAGTTTAAGATTCTTAATACATGAACATCTCTTTTATTGTGTTAGACTCACCTTATGTGTTACATCAGTTAGTCAAGATCATGATCAGTAGCATTCAACTCCAAAAGTTATCTTTATTAACATCTTCATGCTCGAGGATGCTTGGAGATGCTGATATGTCTCAAATGTATCAATAATTTTTATATGATTGATGCTACATTGCTATCAATTTCACACACTTCGGTATAACTTTTATCAATTTTTATTGGAGTAACACATCAATCCACTGCCTAGTGTTAGTTTCTGTTTTTGCTGGTTTTGGTATTTCAGAAAAACACCAAAAAAGTCCGTGCAAAAGTCAAAAGTAGGCTTAAATGCAGTAGGAATCCTTCCCGTCGCGAGTCTGCTCACGTCCTATGAACCATCATTAACGTGACGCGGACAGGAAGCGGACCTGGCATGAGTGGTAGGTCAAAGTAGGCGCCTTGACTACCGCACTAATGTGAATGCCATGCCGTTCGACCGGCATGCGCCGACGACCAGTCATTTCCGCTTTGGACTGACATGAATGCGGTGCAGAGAACGGAGTAGCGGTTGGAGCACGCGAGAGAGATGGTTTTGTGTGGGCTGAGGGTGTCGACCACATACGTGGCGGAGGTCCAAACGCCACACACCTTCCCAACTTTGCTTCCGGTTTGCGGGGTCGGACGTACATACATGTCGACGGACGTTTTATGCACGACACTGGAGAAGAAACTCACATGGGCACACATGCATACATCCACTCATTTGCTTCAAGATTGGTGCTCTAGTTATGCCATTAACTCTTAATCACTACACTAGGGTCCATAGATGCCAGCTTTTGAGAGAGTTGCATGTGTCACCCTTTTCCGTCCCATGCCTTTTCAGTTCTATATTAAAACTTGAATGTACAACTCTCTCAATTAATTAATATGTATCAGAGGGAGTACATTTTTTTAACTGAAAATTTAAATTAAGTTTCGTTCGCATATTCATGTTCGTCGCAACGAGTACTTTTGAATAAGACTAATTCTGAATACATTTAAACACCTTTTTGAAAGTTTACCAAGTTTCAAATATTAAAACTTGATAGTAGTAATATTAAGTTTTACAAAGTTTTTAGTAACTTACTAATTTTAAAACCTGCTTAAAATTTAAATTTATGAAAATATTGGCGCCCCAAATGTTTTTTAGTTTCAGTTCCAAAACTTGTTGTTTTTCCGTTCATTTCTATTAAGTTTCAGCAGTAGAAACTTAGCGAAATTTCTAAAAACATGTAAAATTGGTCTTATTTCAAATTCCACGTCACAAGGAACATGAATAAACAAACAAAATAAGAATTAGACTTTCGATTCAAAAATATAATAGATTCAAATTTATAAGTCAAAAGAAGAAGCATGAAAGGTAGGATGAGTGAGGCATGCACTCCGTGCCAAAAGTTGGAAGCGTGGACCCTTTTTACAACAATTAAGCTCTAAACACATACTGGGACCAATCCAATTAATGAACCACAATGAAATCGAGTGGCCACGGATCTGCATGCCGCCGTCCTTGTGTGCTACAAATTCTCTCCCGACGTTGTAGGGCACACAGTGACCGGACTATGTGGTCCGAATGTTGACAGGCAGTTCGATGTATAGTGTTGGAGATGCCCTTGGCATGTCCATACCAATAAATTGTTTTTTGAACAGAGTAACAGTGAGACGATCGAAAGTGTCCGTCTTAGCTCAAGCTTTCAAGCTCATATGAGCCCGATATGAACAATGAAATCCGAAAAGATTGAAAAAACTTAAAAAAAATCTGATTTTTTTTTGTGACAAATTGTTTCAATGCTTGCAAAGTTTCGTTGTGAAATGACATACATGGAAGTTGTGGCAAAAAAACAACACTCCAAAATGCTTAAAAAAAAATTGTAGCATCTATTTTGTTATTTTTTGCCATGACTTCCACAAGACTTTGCAAGCATTGAAAACATTTGTCAAAGTTTACCAAAAGAATAAATCAGAATTTTTTTCAATCTTTTTGGATTTTACTACTCAACCGAGCTCATATGAGCTCGAGGCTGAGTTAATCCTTATCTAGAGGATTTATTTTAGGCCAACTCCAGCGCGCGACCCCATCCCGTCCGGATGCGTCCGTTTGGGATAGAAACAGACAAATGTCCGGATTTCGTCCGTTTTCGACCCATTCTCGACCCAAACTTGCGCCGAGTATATGGGGTGAAACGGACATCGCGCGGACGGGCTGGATGCACGCCCTTGTCCTCCCCGTGGCCCGCCTGTCGGGGACACTAGCACTCCATTCGCTTCCAAACGCCTCCACCCGCTCTCCCCGCCCCATCCCGCTATCGGTGCCGCCACTATCCTCTGGCCGCCTCAATGCTCACCCCCCGGCCGTCCATACCAAACCACGTCTCGACATGGCCGCCACCACGCCCGCGCTTTCGTAGGAGTTTTGGCCGTCGCTTGGAGGAGATTTGGTCGTCGCCATCGTAGCCTGTGCCAGAGGGGATACGACCGCCAACGACGGACATGGACCATAGCAGCTTCCGTTGGGTGCTCCAGAGCGGCCAGTAGCTGGCCGCCAACCACCCCTGCTGCATCGAGGTGATCATCGCGACATCTTTGCCACCACGACCGCAAAGTGTTTGACACTATGCCCACAAAGGCATGGACAGTGAAGATGATTTTTTCTTGCACCACTTCATTTATTCATCGGATGATTCGTCCTTGGATGATGAAGATCTTGTGGTGGCTGCACTAGTCGTTCACGACCACATTGAACGACAGCTTCCTCGGTACAGGGGGTCAGTCCCTGGCCGTGCTCCCAACCTGAACCACAACAGAGAGAGAGGTCATGCCCTGCTCTATGTCAGTTACTTTGCAAATACCCCGCTCTTCAAGCCGGATAAATTCCATCGCCGTTTTCGTATGGCAAGGCATCTTTCAATCGTATTCGAGAGGGAGTGGTTGCTCATGACCCATACTTCAAGCGCAAGACGGATGCCCTTGGCAAGCTTGGATTCTCCTCTTACCAGAAATGCATCGTGGCCATCCGCATGCTCGCATATGGAATTCCAGGCGATCTGGTGGATGAGTATGTGCGTATGAGTGAGTCAACACGTCTGCTGTCATGCTACGTCTTGAGCTTGCGTTGGTTTTCCTTGAAGAGGAAAGGGTGATGCAGCAATAGTAGTGTAAGTATTTCCCTCAGTTTTTGAGAACCAAGGTATCAATCCAGTAGGAGGCTCCTCAAAAGTCCCACGCACCTACACAAACAAACAAAGAACTCGCAACCAACGCAGTAAAGGGGTTGTCAATCCCTTCACGGCCACTTGCGAAAGTGAGATCTGATAGAGATAGTATGATAAAATAAATATATTTTTGGTATTTAATAATATATATGCAAAAAGTAAAGATGCAAATAAAAGTAGGATTGAAAGTTTATATGATAAAAGATAGACCCGGGGGCCATAGGTTTCACTAGTGGCTTCTCTCAAGATAGCATAAGTATTACGGCGGGTGAACAAATTACTGTCGAGCAATTGATAGAAAAGCGAATAATTATGAGATTATCTAGGCATGATCATGTATATAGGCATCACATCCGTGACAAGTAGACCGACTCCTGCCTGCATCTACTACTATTACTCCCCACATCGACTGACTCCTGCCTGCATCTAGAGTATTAAGTTCATAAAGAACAGAGTAATGCATTAAGCAAGATGACATGATGTAGAGGGATAAACTCAAGCAATATGATATAAACCCCATCTTTTTATCCTCGATGGCAACAATACAATACGTGCCTTGTTGCCCCTGCTGTCACTGGGAAAGAACACCGCAAGATTGAACCCAAAGCTAAGCACTTCTCCCATGGCAAGAAAGATCAATCTAGTAGGCCAAACCAAACTAATAATTCGAAGAGACTTGCAAAGATAACTCAATCGTAGATAAAAGAATTCAGAGGAGATTCAAATATTTCTCATAGATAAACTTGATCATAAACCCACAATTCATCGGATCTCGACAAACACACCGCAAAAAGAGTTTACATCGAATAGATCTCCACAAGAGAGGGGGAGAACATTGTATTGAGATCCAATAAGAGAGAAGAAGCCATCTAGCTAATAACTATGGACCCGAAGGTCTGTGGTAAACTACTCACAACTCATCGGAGGGGCTATGGTGTTGATGTAGAAGCCCTCCATGCTCGATTCCCCCTCCGGCAAAGCGCCGGCGAAGGCTCCTAGATGGGATCTCGCAGATACAGAAGGTTACGGTGGTGGAAATTGTGTTTCGTTGGCTCCCTTGATGTTTTCGGGGTACGTAGGCATATATAGGAAGAAGAAGTACGTCGGTGGCCTCCTGAGGGGCCCACAAGACAGGGGGGCGCCCAGAGGGGGTGGGCGCGCCCTCCTATCTCGTGGCCGCCTCGGCTGCTTCTTGACTTGCACTCCGAGTCCTCTGGATCACGTTCGTTCCAAAAATCACGCTCCCGAAGGTTTCATTCTGTTTGGACTCCATTTGATATTCCTTTTCTTCGAAATACTGAAATAGGCAAAAAAATAGCAATACGGGCTGGGCCTCCGGTTAGTAGGTTAGTCCCAAAAATGATATAAATGTATAAAATAAAGCCCATAAACATCCAAAAGGGGTAATGTAATAGCATGGAACAATCAAAAATTATAGATACATTGGAGATGTATCAAGCATCCCCAAGCTTAATTCCTGCTCGTCCTCGAGTAGGTAAATGATAAAAACAGAATTTTTGATGTGGAATGCTACCTAGCATAATTCTCAATGTAATTTTCTTTATTATGGCATGAATGTTCATATCCAAATGATTCAAGATAAAAGCTTATAAAACATAAAAATAATAATGCTTCAAAGCATACTAACAAATAATCATGTCCTATCAAAATAGCATAGCCAAAGAAAGCTTATCCCTACAAAATCATATAGTTAGGCCATGCTTCATTTTCATTACACAAAATACTCCCATCATGAACAACCCCGATGACGAGCCGAGCAAATGGTTCATACTTTTTAACGCGCTTCAGCTTTTTCAACTCTTACGCAATACATGAGCGCAAGCCATGGACATAGCACTATGGTGGTATAAGGTGGTGGTTGTGAGGAGAAAAAGAAGGAGAAGATAGTCTCACATCAACTAGGCGTATCAATGGGCTATGGAGATGTCCATCAATAGATATCAATGTGAGTGAGTAGGGATTGCCATGCAACGGATGCACTAGAGCTATAAATATATGAAAGCTCAACAAAAGAAACTAAGTGGGTGTGCATCCAACTCGCTTGCTCGTGAAGACCTAGGGCATTTTGAGGAAGCCCATCATTGGAATATACAAGCCAAGTTCTATAATGAAAAATTCCCACTTAGTATATGAAAGTGACAACATAGGAGACTCTCTATCATGAAGATCACAGTGCTACTTTGAAGCACAAGTGTGGAAAAAGAGATAGTAGCATTGTCCCTTCTCTCTTTTTCTCTCATTTTATTTTTTTTCTTTTCTTCCCTTTTTTTCTTTGGCCTTTTCTCTCTCTTTTTTTCTTTGGCCTTTCTCTTTTTTTCTTTTTTTTTCTTTTTGTAAAGTCCAAAGTCTCATCCCGACTTGTGGGGGAATCATAGTCTTCATCATCCTTTCCTCACTGAGACAATGCTCTAATAATGAAGATCATCACACTTTTATTGATATACAACTCAAGAATTACAACTCAAAGCTAGAACAAGATATGACTCTATATGAATGCCTCCGACGGTGTACCGGGATATGCAATGAATCAAGAGCGACATCTATGAAAATTATGAAGGTGGCCTTGCCACAAATACGATGTCAACTACATTATCATACAAAGAGCAATATGATAATGATGGAACGTGTCATAATAAACGGAACGGTGGAAAGTTGCATGGCAATATATCTCCGAATGGCTATGGAAATGCCATAATAGGTAGGTATGGTGGCTGTTTTGAGGAAGGTAAATATTGGGTGCATGATACCGGCGAAAGTTGCGCGGTATAATAGAGGCTAGCAAAGTGGAAGGATGAGTGTGCGTATATCCATGGACTCACATTAGTCATAAAGAACTCGTATACTTATTGCAAAAGTCTACTTAGCCCTCGAAGCAAAGTACTACTACGCATGCCCCTAGAGGGATAGATTGGTAGGAAAAGACCATCGCTCGTCCCTGACTGCCACTCACAAGGAAGACAATCAAAAGAGCACCTCATGCAACAAATTTGTCACACAACTTTTACCATACGTGCATGCTACGGGACTTGCCAACTTCAACAAAAGTATTTCTCAATTTCATAATTACCCACTAGCATGACCCTAACATTACTACCTTTATATCTCAAAACAATTATCAAGCAACAAATTGATCATAGCATCCAATTCACTTTCTATGATAGTTTTTATTATACCCAACTTGGATGCTCATCATTCTAGGACCAAATTTGTAACCATAGCAAATACCATGCTGTTCTAAAAGACTCTCAAAATAATATAAGTGAAGCATGAGAGACTAGCAATTTCTTCAAAATTAAGCCACCGCCGTGCTCTAAAAGATATAAGTGAAGCACTAGAGCGAAAACTATCAAGCTCAAAAGATATAAGTGAAGCACATAGAGTATTCTAGCAAACTCTAATCAAGTGGGCTTGTCCCAAAAGGTGTGTACAGCAAGGATGATTGTGGTAAACTAAAAAGCAAAGACTAATATAATACACGACGCTCCAAGCAAAACACATATCATGTGGCGAATAAAAATATAGCTCCAAGTATAAAGTTACCAATGAACGAAGACGAAAGAGGGGATGCCTTCCCGGGGCATCCCCAACCTTAGGCTTTTGGCTATCCTTGAATGTCTTGGGGTGCCTTGGGCATCCCCACGCTTAGGCTCTTGCCACTCCTTATTCCATAGTCCATCAAAGCTTTACCCAAAACTTGAAAACTTCACAACACAAAACTCAACAGGAAATCTTATAAGCTCTATTAGTGAAAGAAAACAAAACCACCACATAAGATACTGTAATGAACTCATTCTTTATTTATTTTGGTGTTAAACCTACAGTATTCCAACTTACCTAAGGTTTATAAACTATTTTACTAGCCATAGATGCATCAAAATAAGCAAACAACACACGAAAAATAGAATCTGTCAAAAACAGAACAGTCTGTAGCAATCTGTAACTAACGTAAACTTCTGAAACTCTAAAAATCCTACCAAAATAGGAAGTCCTGGAAAATTTGTCTATTGATCAGCAGAAAAAAAATCAACGCAAAAGCACGTTTCTGTGATTTAACAAAACTAATTTTGTAAGCGCAAAGTTTCTGTTTTTCACCAGAATCAAATTAACTATCATTATAGGTTATCCTATAGGTTCTACTTGGCACAAACACTAATTAAAAGATAAAAACACATCTAAATAGTAGGTAGATGCAAAATTTATTACTAAACAGGACCAAAAACAAAAAACACAAATAAAATTGGGTTGCCTCCCAACTAGCGCTATCGTTTAACGCCCCTAGCTAGGCATAAAAGCGAAGATTGATCTAAGTAGTGCCATCTTTGACACTAGATTCATAAGTAGCTCGCACGATAGATTCATAAGGTAATTTGACTTTCTTTCTTGGAAAGTGCTCCATGCCTTTCTTTAATTGAAATTGGAATCTAATATTCCCTTCCTTTATATCAATAATCGCACCAATCGTTCTAAGGAAAGGTCTACCAAGAATAATAGGGCAAGAAAGATTGCAATCTATATCAAGAACGATAAAATCTACGGGCACCAAATTTCTATTTGCAACAATGAGAACATAATTGATCCTTCCCATTGACTTTTTAATGGTGGAATCCGCAAGGTGCAAATTTAAAGAGCAATCATCAAGATCATGGAAACCTAGAATATCACATAAAGTTTTCAGAAACGTAGAAACACTAGCACCCAAATCACACAAAGCAAAACACTCATGATCTTTAATTCTAATCTTTATAGTAGGTTCCCACTCATCATTAAGTTTTCTAGGTATAGAAACTTCTAAATTAAGTTTTTCATCATAAGATTGCATCAAAGCATCAACGATATGTTTGGTAAAAGCTTTATTTTGACTATAAGCATGAGGAGAATTAACAACGAATTGCAACAAGGAAATACAACCTTCTAAAGAAAAATTATAATAATCAAATTCCTTGAAATCCGAGATAGTGGGTTCAATACTATTTAAAGTCATGACCTCTCCAATCCCACTTTTACCAAATTTAGCATCAAGATCTAAAAACTCCGAATTCTTGGGACGCCTTCTAACTAAAGTTGACTCATCTCAGTCCCATAATTATCAAGATTCATATTGCAAAACAAATATCTAATAGGAGACACATCAATAACTTTAAGATCTTCATCATTATTTTCATTGAAACTAGAAGAACACGCCTTTACAAAGCAATCTTTCTTAGCACGCAATCTAGCGGTTCTTTCCTTGCACTCATCAATGGAAATTCTCATTGCTTTAAGAGACTCATTGATATCATGCTTAGCAGAAGAAGATCTAAGTTCAAGAGAATCAACATCAAGCGAAAGTCTATCAACGTTCCTAGCCAAATCATCAATTTTGAGCAATTTTTCTTCAAGCAAGGCATTAAAATTCTTTTGAGAAATCATAAATTCTTTCACACTATTCTCAAAATCAAAGGGCATCTTATTAAAATTACCATAAGAATTATTGTAGGAATTTCCATAATTATTAGAGGAATTACTAGGGAACAGTCTAGCATTAAAGTTTCCTCTATAAGCTTTGCTTCCAAAACTATTCCTACCAACAAAATTCACATCCATAGATTCATTATTATTCTCAATCAAAGTAGACAAAGGGATATCATTGGGATTAAGAGGAGTATTTTTGGTAGTAAACAACTTCATAAGTTCATCCATCTTTCCACTCAAAACATTGATTTCTTCTATGCATGCACTTTTTTACTAGAAGATCTTTCGGTATGCCATTGAGAATAATTAGCCATAATATTATCAAGAAGTTTTGTAGCATCTCCTAACGTGATTTCCATAAACGTGCCTCCCGCGGCCGAATCTAAGAGATTTCTAGAAGCAAAGTTCAAACCGACATAAAATTTTTGTATGATCATCCATAAATTCAAACCATGAGTAGGGCAATTGCGAATCATCAATTTCATCCTTTCCCAAGATTGGGTAACATGCTCATGATCAAGTTGTTTAAAATTCATAATATCGTTCCTAAGAGTGATAATCTTAGCGAGAGGAAAATACTTAGAGATAAAAGCATCTTTGCACTTGTTCCAAGAATCAATACTATTTTTAGGCAAAGACAAAAACCAAACTTTAGCACGATCTCTAAGTGAAAACGGAAATAACTTCAATTTAACAATATCATTATCCGTATCTTTATTCTTTTGCATATCACACAAATCAACAAAGTTGTTTAGATGAGTAGCGGCATCTTCACTAGGAAGGCCGGCGAATTGATCTTTCATAACAAGATTCAGCAAAGCAGTATTGATTTCACAAGACTCAACATCATTAAGAGGAGCAATCGGAGTACTAAGGAAATCATTATTATTGGTATTGGAGAAATCACACAATTTGGTATTATCTTGCGCCATGGCAACAAGTAATCCAACACACAAGCAAACAAAAAAAGGCAAGCGAAAGAGAGAGAGAGAGGAGATTGGGAAAGAAGGGCAAATAAAACGGCAAGGGTGAAGTGGGGGAGAGGAAAACGAGAGACAAATGGCAAATGATGTAAATGCGAGGGAGATGGGTTTGTGATGGGTACTTGGTATGTCTTGACTTGAGCGAAGACCTCCCCGGCAACGGAGCCAGTAATCCTTCTTGCCACGTCTTGAGCTTGCGTTGGTTTTCCTTGAAGAGGAAAGGGTGATGCAGCAATAGTAGCGTAAGTATTTCCCTCAGTTTTTGATAACCAAGGTATCAATCCAGTACGAGGCTCCTCAAAAGTCCCACGCACCTACACAAACAAATAAAGAACTCGCAACCAACGTAGTAAAGGGGTTGTCAATCCCTTCACGGCCACTTGCGAAAGTGAGATCTGATAGAGATAGTATGATAAGATAAATATATTTTTGGTATTTTATAATATAGATGCAAAAAGTAAAGATGCAAATAAAAGTAGACAGAAAGTTTATATGATAAAAGATAGACCCGGGGGCCATAGGTTTCACTAGTGGCTTCTCTCAAGATAGCATAAGTATTACGGTGGGTGAACAAATTACTGTCGAGCAATTGATAGAAAAGCGAATAATTATGAGATTATCTAGGCATGATCATGTATATAGGCATCACGTCCGTGACAAGTAGACCGACTCCTGTCTGCATCCACTACTATTACTCCACACCTCTATTGGAAATATGCCCTAGAGGCAATAATAAAATGATTATTATTATATTTCCTTGTTCATGATAATTGTCTTTTATTCATGCTATAATTGTGTTATCCGGAAATCGTAATACATGTGTGAATACCTAGACCAAATACGTCCCTAGTAAGCCTCTAGTTGACTAGGTCGTTGGTCAATAGATAGTCATGGTTTCCTGACTATGGACATTAGATGTCATTGACAACGGGATCACATCATTAGGAGAATGATGTGATGGACAAGACCCAATCCTAAGCATAGCACAAGATCGTGTAGTTCGTTTTGCTAGAGCTTTTCCAATGTCAAGTATCTCTTCCTTAGACCATGAGATCGTGTAACTCCCGGATACCGTAGGAGTACTTTGGGTGTACCAAACGTCACAACGTAACTGGGTGACTATAAAGGTGCACTACAGGTATCTCCAAAAGTGTCTGTTGGGTTGACACGGATCGAGACTGGGATTTGTCACTCCGTATGACGGAGAGGTATCTCTGGGCCCACTCGGTAATGCATCATCATGATGAGCTCAAAGTGACCAAGTGTTTGGTCACAGGATCATGCATTACGGTACGAGTAAAGTGACTTGCCGGTAACGAGACTGAACGAGGTATTGGGATACCGACGATCGAGTCTCGGGCATGTAATGTACCGATTGACAAAGGGAATTGCATACGGGGTTGATTAAATCCTCGACATCGTGGTTCATCCGATGACATCATCGAGGAGCATGTGGGAGCCAACATGGGTATTCAGATCCCGCTGTTGGTTATTGACCGGAGAGCCGTCTCGGTCATGTCTGCGTGTCTCCCGAACCCGTAGGGTCTACACACTTAAGGTTCGGTGACGCTAGGGTTATTAGCAAGACTTGTATGTGATTACCGAATGTTGTTCGGAGTCCCGGATGAGATCCCGGACGTCACGAGGAGTTCCGGAATGGTCCGGAGGTGAAGATTTATATATGGGAACTTGTCATACGGACACCGGAAAGTTTCGGGGACATATCGGTATTGTACCGGGGCCACCGGAGGGGTTCCGGGGGTCCACCTGGAGGGGCCACCCCTCTCGGAGGGCCTCATGGGCCGCAAGGGGCAGGGAACCAGCCCTCCCCCCCTTGGGCCCATGCGCCTAGGGTTGGGGGGACCCTAGTGGGGGCGCCCCACTTGCTTGGGGGGCAAGCCCCCCTCCCTGGCCGCCAGCCCCCTTCCCCTTTCCCCTATAAATAGAGGGGCGAGGGGAGGGCTGAACACCTGATCCAAGGCGCAGCCCCTCCCCTCCTCAACACCTCTCCTCCTCTGTTGAGTGCTTGGCGAAGCCCTGTCGGAGTACTACCACTCCACCATCATCACGCCGTCATGCTGCTGCTGGAGCCTTCTTCCTCAACCTCTCCTTCCCCTTGCTGGATCAAGAAGGAGGAGACATCATCCGCTCCGTACGTGTGTTGAACGCGGAGGTGCTGTCCGTTCAGCACTTGGTCATCGGTGATTTGGATCACGTCGAGTACGACTCCATCATCCCCGTTCCCTTGAACGCTTCCGCACGCGATCTACAAGTGGTATATAGATGCAATCTCTCTCCCATGACTCGTTGCTTAGATGAACTCATAGATGGATCTTGGTGAAATCGTAGGAAAAATTTTAATTTTCTGCAACGTTCCCCAACAGTGGCATCATGAGCCAGGTTTATGCGTAGTTCTCTATTACACGAGTAGAACACAATTTTTTTGTGGGCGTAGATCTTGTCAACTTGCTTGCCGCTACTAGTCTTTTCTTGCTTCATCAGTATTGTGGGATGAAGCGTCCCGGACCGACCTTACACATACGCTTACGTGAGACAGGTTCCACCGACTGACATGCACTAGTTGCATAAGGTGGCTAGCGGGTGTCTGTCTCTCCCACTTTAGTTGGAGCGGATTCGACGAAAAGGGTCCTTATGAAGGGTAAATAGAAGTTGACAAAAATCACGTTGTGGTTATTCGTAGGTAAGAAAACGTTCTTGCTAGAACCCAATTGCAGCCACGTAAAAGATGCAACAACAATTAGAGGACGTCTAACTTGTTTTTGCAGCAATTGTCATGTGATGTGATATGGCCAGAAGTTGTGATGAATGATGAATGATATATTGTGATGTATGAGATCATGTTCTTGTAATAGGAATCATGACTTGCATGTCGATGAGTATGACAACCGGCAGGAGCCATAGGAGTTGTCTTTATTTTTTGTATGACCTGCGTGTCATTGAAGAACGCCATGTAAATTACTTTACTTTATTGCTAAACGCGTTAGCCATAGAAGTAGAAGTAGTCGTTGGCGTGACAACTTCATGAAGACACAATGATGGAGATCATGGTGTCATGCCGGTGACAAAGATGATCATGGAGCCCCGAAGATGGAGATCGAAGGAGCTATATGATATTGGCCATATCATGTCACTACTTTATATAATTGCATGTGATGTTTATTATGTTTTATGCATCTTGTTTACTTAGAATGGCGGTAGTAAATAAGATGATCCCTTATAATAATTTCAAGAAAGTGTTCCCCCTAACTGTGCACCGTTGCTAAAGTTCGTCGTTTCGAAGCACCACGTGATGATCGGGTGTGATAGATCCTTACGTTCACATACAACGGGTGTAAGACAGATTTACACATGCAGAACACTTAGGGTTAACTTGACGAGCCTAGCATGTATAGACATGGCCTCGGAACACAAGAGACCGAAAGGTCGAACATGAGTCGTATGGAAGATACGATCAACATGGAGATGTTCACCGATGATGACTAGTCCGTCTCACGTGATGATCGGACACGGCCTAGTCGACTCAGATCATGTAACACTTAGATGACTAGAGGGATGTCAAATCTGAGTGGGAGTTCATTCAATAATTTGATTAGATGAACTTAATTATCATGAACTTAGTCTAAAACTTTTGCAAAATATGTCTTGTAGATCAAATGGCCAACGCTCATGTCAACATGAACTTCAACGCGTTCCTAGAGAAAACCAAGCTGAAAGATGATGGCAGCAACTATTTGGACTGGGTCCGGAACCTGAAGATCATCCTCATAGCAGCCAAGAAAGCATATGTCCTAGATGAACCGCTAGGTGAAGCACCCATCCTAGAGAACCAAGATGTTATGAATGTTTGGCAGTCACGTGCTGATGATTACTCCCTCGTTCAGTGCGGCATACTTTACAACTTAGAACCGGGGCTCCAAAAGCGTTTTGAGAAACACAGAGCATATGAGATGTTCGAGGAGCTGAAAATGGTTTTTCAAGCTCATGCCCGGGTCGAGAGATATGAAGTCTCCGACAAGTTCTATAGTTGTAAGATGGAGGAAAATAGTTCTGTCAGTGAGCACATACTCAAATGTCTGGGTTGCACAGCCGCCTGTCCCAGCTGGAGATCAACCTCCCGGACGAGGCGGTCATTGACAGAATCCTTCAGTCGCTCCCACCGAGCTACAAGAGCTTTGTGTTGAACTACAATATGCAGGGGATGGTGAAGACCATTCCTGAAGTATTTTCAATGCTGAAGTCAGCAGAGGTTGAAATCAAGAAAGAACATCAAGTGTTGATGGTCAATAAGACCACTAAGTTCAAGAAGGGCAAGGGTAAGAAGAACTTCAAGAAGGACGGCAAGGATGTTGCCGCGCCCGGTAAGCCAGTTGCCGGGAAGAAGTCAAAGAATGGACCCAAGCCTGAGACTGAGTGCTTTTATTGCAAGGGGAAGGGTCACTGGAAGCGGAACTGTCCCAAATACTTAGCGGACAAGAAGGCCGGCAACACTAAAGGTATATTTGATATACATGTAATTGATGTGTACCTTACCAGTACTCGTAGTAACTCCTGGGTATTTGATACCGGTGCCGTTGCTCATATTTGTAACTCACAGCAGGAGCTGCGGAATAAGCGGAGACTGGTGAAGGACGAGGTGACGATGCGCGTCGGGAATGGTTCCAAGGTCGATGTGATCGCCGTCCGCATGCTACCTCTACATTTACCCACGGGATTAGTTATGAACCTCAATAATTGTTATTTAGTGCCAAGTTTGAGCATGAATATTGTATCTGGATCTCGTTTAATACGAGATGGCTACTCATTTAAATCCGAGAATAATGGTTGTTCTATTTATATGAGAGATATGTTTTATGGTCATGCCCCGATGGTTAATGGTTTATTCTTAATGAATCTTGAACGTAATGTTACACATATTCATAGTGTGAATACCAAAAGATGTAAAGTTGATAACGATAGTCCCACATACTTGTGGCACTGCCGCCTTGGTCACATTGGTGTCAAGTGCATGAAGAAGCTCCATGCTGATGGACTTTTAGAGTCTCTAGATTATGAATCATTTGACACATGCGAACCATGCCTCATGGGCAAAATGACCAAGACTTCGTTCTCCGGAACAATGGAGCGAGCAACCAACTTGTTGGAAATCATACATACTGATGTGTGCGGTCCAATGAGTGTTGAGGCTCGCGGAGGATATCGTTATGTCCTCACTCTCACTGATGACTTGAGTAGATATGGGTATGTCTACTTAATGAAACACAAGTCTGAAACCTTTGAAAAGTTCAAGGAATTTCAGAATGAGGTAGAGAATCAACGTGACCGAAAGATAAAGTTCCTATGATCAGATCGTGGAGGAGAATACTTAAGTCAAGAATTTGGTACACACTTAAGGAAATGTGGAATCGTTTCACAACTCACGCCGCCTAGAACACCTCAGAGTAACGGTGTGTCCGAACGTCCTAATCGCACTCTATTGGATATGGTGCGATCTATGAAGTCTCTTACCGATTTACCACTATCATTTTGGGGATACGCTCTAGAGACAGCTACATTCACTTTAAATAGGGCACCGTCTAAATCCGTTGAGATGACACCGTATGAATTATGGTTTGGGAAGAAACCTAAGCTGTCGTTTCTAAAAGTTTGGGGATGCGATGCTTATGTCAAGAAACTACAACCTGAAAAGCTCGAACCCAAGTCGGAAAAATGCGTCTTCATAGGATACCCTAAGGAAACCATTGGGTATACCTTCTACTTAAGATCCGAGGGCAAGACCTTTGTTGCCAAGAACGGATCCTTTCTAGAAAAAGAGTTTCTCTCGAAAGAAGTAAGTGGGTGGAAAGTAGAACTCGATGAAGTACTACCTCTTGAACTGGAAAGTAGTGCAGCTCAGGAAAATGTTCCTGTGGTGCCTATACCAACTGGAGAGGAAATTAATGATTATGATCAAGGTACTTCGGATCAAGTTGCTACTGAACCTCGTAGGTCCACAAGGACACGTTCCACACCAGAGTGGTATGGCAACCCTGTCCTGGAAATCATGTTGTTAGACAACGGTGAACCTTCGAACTATGAAGAAGCGATGGCGGGCCCAGATTCCAACAAATGGCTTGAAGCCATGCAATCCGAGATAGAATCCATGTATGAAAACAAAGTATGGACTTTGACAGACTTGCCGGATGATCGGCGAGCGATAGAAAACAAATGGATCTTTAAGAAGAAGACAGACGCGGATGGTAATATTACCATCTATAAAGCTCGACTTGTCGCTAAGGTTTATCGACAAGTTCAAGGGGTTGACTACGATGAGACATTCTCTCCCGTAGCAAAGCTGAAGTCCGTCCGAATCATGTTAGCAATTGCCGCATACTATGATTATGAGATATGGCAGATGGACGTCAAAACGGCATTCCTTAACGGGCATCTTAAGGAAGAACTGTATATGATGCAGCCGGAGGGTTTTGCCGATCCTAAGAATGCTAACAAAGTATGCAAGCTCCAGCGATCCATTTATGGGCTGGTGCAAGCATCTCGGAGTTGGAACATTCGTTTTGATGAGATGATCAAAGCGTTTGGGTTTATGCAGACTTATGGAGAAGCCTGCGTTTACAAGAAAGTGAGTGGGAGCTCTGTAGCATTTCTCATATTATATGTAGAAGATATACTTTTGATGGGAAATGATATAGAACTTTTGGACATCATTAAGGCCTACTTGAATAAGTGTTTTTCAATGAAGGACCTTGGAGAAGCTGCTTACATATTAGGCATCAAGATCTATAGGGATAGATCGAGACGCCTCATTGGTCTTTCACAAAGCACATACCTTGATAAGATTTTGAAGAAGTTCAAAATGGATCAGTCCAAGAAAGGGTTCTTGCCTGCATTGCAAGGTGTGAGATTGAGCTCAGCTCAATGCCCGACCACGGAAAAAGATAAAGAAGAGATGAGTGTCATCCCCTATGCTTCAGCCATAGGATCTATTATGTATGCCATGCTATGTACCAGACCTGATGTAAACCTTGCCGTAAGTTTGGTAGGAAGATACCAAAGTAATCCCGGCAAGGAACACTGGACAGCGGTCAAGAATATCCTGAAGTACCTGAAAAGGACAAAGGACATGTTTCTCGTTTATGGAGGTGACGAAGAGCTCGCCGTAAAGGGTTACGTCGACGCTAGCTTCGACACAGATCTGGATGACTCTAAGTCACAAACCGGATACGTGTATATGTTGAATGGTGGAGCAGTAAGCTGGTGCAGCTGCAAGCAGAGCGTCGTGGCGGGATCTACATGTGAAGCAGAGTACATGGCAGCCTCGGAGGCAGCACATGAAGCAATTTGGGTGAAGGAGTTCATCACCGACGTAGGAGTCATACCCAATGCATCGGGGCCGATCAAACTGTTCTGTGACAACACTGGAGCTATTGCCCTTGCCAAGGAGCCCAGCTTTCACAAGAAGACTAGGCACATCAAGCGTCGCTTCAACTCCATCCGTGAAAATGTTCAAGATGGAGACATAGATATTTGCAAAGTACATACGGATCTGAATGTCGTAGATCCGTTGACTAAACCTCTCTCGCGAGCAAAACATGATCAACGCCAGAACTCTATGGGTGTTCGATTCATCACAATGTAACTAGATTATTGACTCTAGTGCAAGTGGGAGACTGTTGGAAATATGCCCTAGAGGCAATAATAAAAGGATTATTATTATATTTCCTTGTTCATGATAATTGTCTTTTATTCATGCTATAATTGTGTTATCCGGAAATCGTAATACACGTGTGAATACTTAGACCAAATACGTCCCTAGTAAGCCTCTAGTTGACTAGCTCGTTGGTCAATAGATAGTCATGGTTTCCTGACTATGGACATTAGATGTCATTGACAACGGGATCACATCATTAGGAGAATGATGTGATGGACAAGACCCAATCCTAAGCATAGCACAAGATCGTGTAGTTCGTTTTGCTAGAGCTTTTCCAATGTCAAGTATCTCTTCCTTAGACCATGAGATCGTGTAACTCCCGGATACCGTAGGAGTACTTTGGGTGTACCAAACGTCACAACGTAACTGGGTGACTATAAAGGTGCACTACAGGTATCTCCGAAAGTGTCTGTTGGGTTGACACGGATCGATACTGGGATTCGTCACTCCGTATGACGGAGAGGTATCTCTGGGCGCACTCGGTAATGCATCATCATAATGAGCTCAAATTGACCAAATGTTTGGTCACGAGATCATGCATTACGGTACGAGTAAAGTGACTTGCCGGTAACGAGACTGAACGAGGTATTGGGATACCGACGATCGAATCTCGGGCATGTAACGTACCGATTGACAAAGGGAATTGCATACGGGGTTGATTGAATCCTCGACATCGTGGTTCATCCGATGACATCATCGAGGAGCATGTGGGAGCCAACATGGGTATCCAGATCCCGCTGTTGGTTATTGACCGGAGAGCCGTCTCGATCATGTCTGCGTGTCTCCCGAACCCGTAGGGTCTACACACTTAAGGTTCGATGACGCTAGGGTTATTAGGAAGACTTGTATGTGATTACCGAATGTTGTTCGGAGTCCCGAATGAGATCCCGGACGTCACGAGGAGTTCCGGAATGGTCTGGAGGTAAAGATTTATATATGGGAAGTTGTCATATGGACACCGGAAAGTTTCGGGGGCATATCGGTATTGTACCGGGGCCACCGGAGGGGTTCCGGGGGTCCACCGGGAGGGGCCACCCCTCTCGGAGGGCCTCATGGGCCGCAAGGGGCAGGGAACCAGCCCCTGGAGGGCCGCCCCCCCTTGGGCCCATGCACCTAGGGTTGGGGGGGGAACCCTAGTGGGGGCGCCCCCCTTGCTTGGGGGGCAAACCCCCCTCCCTGGCCGCCGCCCCCCCTCTAGATCTCATCTAGAGGGGGCCGGCCCCCTTGCCCCTTCAGCTATAAATAGAGGGGCGAGGGAAGGGCTGAACACCTGATCCAAGGCGCAGCCCCTCCCCTCCCCAACACCTCTCCTCCTCCATTGAGTGCTTGCCGAAGCCCTGTCGGAGTACTGCCTCTCCACCATCATCACGCCGTCGTGTTGCTGCTGGAGCCTTCTTCCTCAACCTCTCCTTCCCCTTGCTATATCAAGAAGGAGGAGACGTCATCCGCTCTGTATGTGTGTTGAACACGGAGGTGCTGTCGGTTCAGCACTTGGTCATCGGTGATTTGGATCACGGCGAGTACGACTCCATCATCCCCGTTCCCTTGAACGCTTCCGCACGCGATCTACAAGTGGTATGTAGATGCAATCTCTCTCCCATGACTCGTTGCTTAGATGAACTCATAGATGGATCTTGGTGAAACCGTAGGAAATTTTTTAATTTTCTGCAACGTTCCCCAACAACCTCGACCGACTCCTGCCTGCATCTAGAGTATTAAGTCCATAAAGAACAGAGTAACGCATTAAGCAAGATGACATGATGGAGAGGGATAAACTCAAGCAATATGATATAAACCCCATCTTTTTATCCTCGATGGCAACAATACAATACGTGCCTTGCTGCCCCTGCTGTCACTGGGAAAGGACACCGCAAGATTGAACCCAAAGCTAAGCACTTCTCCCATGGCAAGAAGATCAATCTAGTAGGCCAAACCAAACTGATAATTCGAAGAGACTTGCAAAGATAACTCAATCATACATAAAAGAATTCAGAGGAGATTCAAATATTTCTCATAGATAAAGTTGATCATGAACCCACAATTCATCGGATCTCGACAAACACACCGCAAAAAGAGTTTACATCGAATAGATCTCCACAAGAGAGGGGGAGAACATTGTATTGAGATCCAAAAAGAGAGAAGAAGCCATCTAGCTAATAACTATGGACCCGAAGGTCTGTGGTAAACTACTCACAACTCATCGGAGGGGCTATGGTGTTGATGTAGAAGCCCTCCATGGTCGATTCCCCCTCCGGCGGAGCGCCGACGAAGGCTCCAAGATGGGATCTCATGGATACAGAAGGTTACGGTGGTGGAAATTGTGTTTCGTTGGCTCCCTCAACGTTTTCAGGTTACATAGGCATATATAGGAGGAAGAAGTACGTCGGTGGCCGCCCGAGGGGCCCACATGATAGGGGGCGCGCCCAGAGGGGGTGGGTGCACCCTCCTATCTCGTGGCCGCCTCGGCTGCTTCTTGACTTGCACTCCAAGTCCTCTGGATCACGTTCGTTCCAAAAATCACGCTCCCGAAGGTTTCATTCCGTTTGGACTCCGTTTGATATTCCTTTTCTTCGAAATGCTGAAATAGGCAAAAAAAACAGCAATACGGGCTGGGCCTCCGGTTAGTAGGTTAGTCCCAAAAATTATATAAATGTATAAAATAAATCCCATTAACATCCAAAAGGGGTAACATAATAGCATGGAACAATAAAAAATTATAGATACGTTGGAGACGTATCATGTCACTGTACAACTTCTGCAAGGCCGTGGTGGCAGTGTTTGGCCGTGAGTACTTGAGGCAGCCAAATGCCGCTGATACAGAAAGGTTGTTGGCAACCAACGTAGCTAGAGGCTTTCCAGGCATGCTTGACAGCATAGATTGTATGCACTGGGAGTGAAAGAACTGCCCATTAGCTTGGCAGGGCTAGTACAAGGGGCATGTTAAAGCGTGCACTGTCATATTAGAAGCGGTGGCTTCGCAAGATCTTTGGATATGGCATTCTTTCTTCGCATGGTAGGTTATCACAATGATATCAAAGTGCTGCAGCGTTCTCCAGTCTTCGCAAGGCTTGCGGAAGGCCACTCCCCACCTGTCAACTTTGATATCAATGGCCACAGTACAACAAGGGATACTACCTAGCTGATGGTATATATCCTCAGTGGTCAACTTTTGTGAAGACAATCTCGAACCCCCAAGGCGAGAAGAGAAAGAGATTTTCCCAAATGTAAGAGAGTGCTACAAAGGACGTGGAACGTGCTTTTGGTGTGCTTCAATCCCGATGGGGTATCGTTCGAAACATTGCACTGACATGGGATGAAGGGAAGCTTTGGGAGGTGATGCCTACTTGTGTGATCATGCACAACATGATCGTCGAGGACGAGCGTGATAACGGCATCTTCGACCAAGGATTGGATTTTCAAGGTGAAAATGTTGAGCCCCTGCACCAAGAACCGGCCACGTTTGAACAGTTTGCCGAATTTCATCGTGAACTACGTGATTGGCACACTCATTTGGATCTTCAAAATGACTTGGTTGAGCATGTGTGGACTCACATTGGCAACCAATGGATGTATTGGTTCATTATGTTCATTCAAGACAACTTCGATTTGGTTGTAAAACTATTTTATTAGAGACAATTTCGATTGGGTTGTAAAACTATTTTTATTTTCATACGATTAATATTTGAACGTGCAAACTAGTTTTGAACATTGAAATATGAATATATGGGCATTTTTTGCCGTGGCGGACGGGATGGGGCCAAAGGATGCGTCCACGCGTTAGGCGCACGACCGCCGCATCCCAGGACAGGCCCGAACATGACCCCATTGCCCTACCCAAATAGACAGAATCCTGGCAAAACGGACGTCCGTTTGGGGTCGTGCGCTGGAGTTCACCTTATACTATTAATAAACCCAAATGATAACACCCACACGTGTGGCATGTTCGCACATCATTCACATGCCTTTATCCACGTTGATTCTGTTTTGCACGAATCCTAAAGGAATCTCTTAGAATCTGATTGCCACGTGGACATCATCATGTGTGTGGGCATTGGAGAGTTCGCCCACACGCCCCACAGAACGCGGTTTGCCAGCTGTGCTGTGTGGGCGAACTAGTTTCTGCCCACACAACCACCACCTAGTCCACGCGCGTGTGGGCGAACTGCTTTTCGCCCACAGGACACTCATACATTGTTGGATGGCGTGCGTATGTGGCAATTAGGTAAACCCACATGGTAACTATGATTCGTTGCTAGACGACAACTGCAGTTGCGCGTACGTGGCAACCAGATAAACATACATGACAAGTATGGTTGGACCACACGTGGCAGCTAGGTAAGCACACATGGCAACTATTGTTTGACCATATGTGGCAAGTAATTAATTAATCACACAGGAAATTTATGGTTTGACTACACGCGACAACTAATAAATTAGACATGGCAACTATATTTAACCAAAACAAAGAGAGTTGCCATGCTTTTACAACTACATTTGTCATCCCGGATGGATACTAAATCGTCATCCCACGGGTACCTAACGTAGTTGCGTCAGGACGTGTGGGCATATTTGCTTCGTGCCACACACACGGGGTGAAAATGAATAGTACTTGTTGGACGTGTGGCCCGAAGTAACTGCGCCCACACGTGTGGGCAATTCTAATGTTCACCCACACACAACCCGTGTTGGCTGCCTCCTGATTATGCTACATAGGGCGTGTGAGCGGATATCTAATATGCCACACGTGTGGGCATTATCAGGCCCCTTAATAAAGGACGCTGATATCCACCACATGTGTGGCATAATAGGCATTCCCCCACACACCGTGTGTGGCATGGAGCAGGGGGCAACCCACACGGGTTATGTGTGGACGAATAGTAGAATTGTCCACACGTGTGGGCGTAGCTACTTCGTGCCACATGCTACCTCTTGAGCACTGCGTTGGTTTTCCCTTAAAGAGGAAAGGGTGATGCAG
Source organism: Triticum dicoccoides (assembly GCF_002162155.2). Classification (NCBI taxonomy): domain Eukaryota; kingdom Viridiplantae; phylum Streptophyta; class Magnoliopsida; order Poales; family Poaceae; genus Triticum; species Triticum dicoccoides. The sequence goes on along the minus strand of NC_041383.1, from coordinate 449,216,986 downwards.
CAAAGTAGCGTAAGTATTTCCCTCAGTTTTTGAGAATCAAGGTATCAATCCAGTAGGAGGCTCCTCAAAAGTCCCACACAGCTACACAAACAAACAAGAACCTCACAACCAACGCGATAAAGGGGTTGTCAATCCCTTCATGGTAACTTGCGAAAGTGAAATCTGATAGAGATAATAAGATCAGATAAATATTTTTGGTATTTTTATGATATAGATTGGAAAGTAAAAGATGCAAATAAAAGTAGATGGAAAAGATAAAAGATAGACCCGGGGGCAATAGGTTTCACTAGTGGCTTCTCTCAAGATAGCATCAGTATTACGGTGGGTGAACAAATTACTATCGAGCAATTGATAGAAAAGAGCATAGTTATGAGAGTATCTAGGCATGATCATGTATATAGGCATCACGTCCATGACAAGTAGATTGAAACGATTCTGCATCTACTACTATTACTCCACACACCGACCGACTCCTGCCTGCATCTAGAGTATTAAGTTCATAAGAACAGAGTAACGCTTTAAGAAAGATGACATGATGTAGAGGGATAAACTCATGCAATATGATATAAACCCCATCTTTTTATCCTCGATGGCAACAATAAAATACGTGCCTTGCTGCCCCTGCTGTCACTGGGAAAGGACACCGCAAGATTGAACCCAAAGCTACGAACTTCTCCCATTGCAAGAAAGATCAATCTAGTAGGCCAAACCAAACAGATAATTCGAAGAGACTTGCAAAGATAACTAATCACACATAAAAGAATTCAGAAGAGATTCAAATATTTCTCATAGATAAACTTGATTATAAACCCACAATTCATCGAATCTCGACAAACACACCGCAAAAAGAGTTACATCGAATAGATCTCCAAGAAGATCGAGGAGAACTTTGTATTGAGATTCAAAGAGTGAGAAGAAGCCATCTAGCTAATAACTATGGACCCGAAGGTTGTGGTAAACTACTCACAACTCATCGGAGAGGCCTTGGAGATGATGTAGAGGCCCTCCATGGTCGATTCCCCCTCCGGCGGAGCGCCGACGAAGGCTCCTAGATGAGATCTCGCGGATACAGAAGGTTGCGGCGGTGGAATTAGGTTTTCGTGGTGCTCTTGGATGTTTCCAGGGTACGGGAGTATATATAGGCGAAGGAGGTACGTCGGTGGAGTAACGAGGGGCCCATGAGGGTGGGGGGGGCGCACCGGGCACCCTCTTGGCCGACTCGTTTACAGCTTGACGTCCACTCCAAGTCTGCTGGATTGCGTTTGTTCCGAAAAGATCGCTCCCGGAGGTTTCATTTCGTTTGGACTCCGTTTGATATTCCTTTTCTTCGAAACACTGAAATAGGCAAAAAAAACAGCAATTCGGGCTGGGCCTCCGGTTAGTATATTAGTCCCCAAAATAATATAAATGTGTAAAGTAAAGCCCATAAACATTCAAAACGGGTAATATAATAGCATGGAACAATCAAAAATTATAGATACGTTTGGAGACGTATCACCACACGCCCAACAAGTACTACTCATCTTCACCCCGCGCGTGTGGCATGAAGCAAATATGCCCACACGTCCTGGCGCAGCTACAATAGGCACCCGCGGGATGACGATTTAGTTGCCATCCGGGATGGCAGATGTAGTTATCCGGGTTGGCAAATATGGTTCTAAAAGCATGACAACTCTCTGTTTTGCTTAACTATACCTGCCATGTCTATTTTATGGTAGTTGACGCGTCTAATCAAATCATAGTTGTCGTGTGTGATTAACTACTTGCCACATATGGTCAAACAATAATTGCCATGTGTGTTTACCTAGTTGCCACGTGTGGTTAATCACAGTTGCCATGTATGTTTACCTGATTGCCACGTACGTGCAACTGCAGTTGCCGTCTAGCAAACGAATCATAGTTGACATGTGTGTTTACCTACTTGCCATGTACGCGCAACTGCAGTTGCCATCCAACAACGTACGACTGTCGTGTGAGCGAAAAGCAGTTCGTCCACACGCGCGTGGACTAGGTGGTGGTTGTGTGGGCAGAAACTACTTCGCCCACACAGCACAGCTGGCAACCGCGTGTTGTAGAGCGTGTGAGCGACCTCTCCAACGCCCACACACCGGCCTTGTCCTACATGACACGCGAAAACTGCCTCGGTGTGTCAAAATTCGTGCAAACTTAACTGGACGGTGATACATGCGTGTGGGCGAGTTGCAATGTTGCCACATGTGTGGGCGTTAGTGTTTTCGTTAATTAAAGCCATTTCCTTTCGTTTATTTTAATGGTGTTCTGTTTTCTCTTTCATTTTCGCAAGCTAGCCAACCCATTCCATCGCTTCAATGGCAGGCAGGAGGTCAACCTGATCAATGCCGATAGGTACACAACTCAACAGCTACTCTACCCCGTCCAATTGGCGAAGCAGAAAGCTAGATCTACAGCATCTTTGTTCACCTCCACGAGAAAAAAAAGCATCTGCCTTCCGATGGATTGGCTCATGGTTGTGAGCGTCCAAGCCGCGCCATGCCCCTGAATTTCGTGTTTTGACCCTTTTTAGAAAGTATTTCAGGATCTGGTCCCGGTTTGAAAATTTTTCGAGATTTGATCCTTTTGCCTACCGCCAGGGCATCTGGCGGTAGGGTTAGATAGCCTACCGCCAGGTCCCATGGCGGTAGGAAACTTATCCACGTCAGCACGCGAAGACGGCGCCGTCCCCCTCCGTCATGGGCCCTGACGGTAGGCTGTCTAACCTTACCGCCAGGGGCCCTGGCGGTAGGGTGCGGGGCAGTTATTTCGCCCGAGACCGCGCCCCTTCCCTTCTCCCCACCCCTCCCCTCCCCCAAGTCGGCAGTTTCTCCTTTCTTTCTCCCCCAAGTCGCCCCTCTCTCCCTCTCTCATCTCCTCCACTCCCCCCTTGGATCTTCACCGATTCTTCACCGTTTTGGCGGATCGAGATGGCCCCGAGGAGAGAACCGTAAGCTCCTCCGATCCCTCCAATTAGTTTTTGCAAACTTGCTACCGATTCGACGCATTATTCGCTTGAAATCCCTCATGTTTTTGAACTTAGATTGATTTTTTTTCACCTAAGATTGATTGTAGTTGTAGTTCTTAGTTCTTTAGTAAGTAGTGGTATTGGATATGTACTCTAATCAATAGTTCATATGTTAGTGTGAAGATGAACCCTAGTTCATAATTTTTTTTGTTAAAAAAATTATGATGTATTGTTGATAAAGGGATGAACCCTAGTTTGATGATGCATGTTGATATGATGATATGCTCTAGTGTGAAGATGAACCCTAGTTTGATGATGCATGTTGATATGATGATATGACGATATTATTTGGAAAATTTTGTTTAAAAATATAAAGCTATGATGTATGTTGGAGGTTTTTTTTATATGATGCATGTTGATATGATTTGATCCATCATGTGTAGTAGATGTTGTTGGAGGAATATGCTTAAAATTTGATCTTGATATGATTTGAATTCATTGTTTGTTTATGTATGCTTATGCTTATGGTGCTTTTGTTTATGAAACTCTATTACGGCGGCCACCTCTTGCGGACAACATCGGCCCACGGTACTGCATGCTGGACTGGGCATTCGACAAGGGTCATCGTGCCCGTTTCATAGAGAACGGAGATGTAAGTGATATGAAAGAAATTTTGATCAAAGTTCTCGGATTGATGAAAATGATTTCCTAACTTTTTGGCGTTCACTTTTTAACAGACGCTCCAGCCACTACGCATGAGGGGTCACGGGGTTCATGGGCATATGGACTACGACGAGTGCTACGCGCCGTTCTTCAAGAGAGCCCGTCTGTTGGGTTTCGTGCTGCAGTTCAAGCGTCAGCCGCCGACGCTTGTCCACGCGGCTCTCACAGCTCTGATTGACCGTTGGAGACCGGAGACCCATTCTTTCCATCTGCCATGCAGGGAGATGACGGTGACCCTAGAGGACTGGGGGATGATTACTGCAATGCCGATCGAGGGTCATGCACTCACCGGTCGAGTGGAAAGGGCCAACTGGCAGGAGAGGGTCACCACCCTCATCGGCGACTGCCCCGGTGCCAAGAGTAACCGTACATCCGGTGTGCCATTGCCCTGGCTCTCGGAGCACCGGAGGACATGCCCCCAAGGCGCAGATGAGGCGACTGTGGAGTTGTACGCGAGGTCCTATCTGTGGTATATTCTCTCAGAGGTCGTGTTTCCAGACAGCTCCGGGAACTCTGCCAACTGGGCGTATCTGTTCTTCCTAGCGGACTGGGATGCAGGGTACAGTTGGGGGGCGGCATCTCTCACCTACCTATACCGTTCGGTAAGAGAGTGTCTAATTGCGTACCTACCTACGAAAGTGTGTCCATGACATTTTCCTATATCTGATCCTCATTTGATGTTTTGCAGCTTGACGACGCAACGTAGAGGACGGGAGACAAGTCCAATATGGGTGGCTTTGTCTGGGCCTTCTCCATTTGGATGTGGGAGCGGCTTCCGGTGGGGCATCCGGAGAAGTTGCCAAGACGCCCATGGGAAGACTATGGCGAAGAAGGCGACGAGACTCGAAACCCCACCGTAGCTTACGAGTGGGACGTTGTCAAACTCTACACGGGCCTAAACAAGACTTCGTACAAGACCTACACCAACGAGTTGGACGCTTTGACGCATACGCAGGTATATGAACTCGCACAACACCTTTCTCTTTGATTTCGCTATTGACCGAGAGTGCGAACTTACCAAGGTATATGTAATAGGTAATCTGGTGCCCGTATCGACAAGAACGAGAGTGGGCCTTTGATCTGAACGTGATGTGCGATGCAGACCGTGGTATCTGGCGGTGCATCGTGCCCATGATCTGTGTGTACGCCGTCGAGTGGCATTTGCCACAACGCGTGGCCACGCAGTTTGGGATTTATCAGCATACCCCACCGGGCCAGCCCACCGATACCGGCGGCCACGCGCTGCACCTATGAGCTCTTTGTTCTCCGTGAGATTATCATGTTTCTTGTTGCTTATGATGATCTCATTGCGCTTATGATGATTCTTGTTGCTTATGCCTTGCAGGATGAGCCGGCAGAAGAATCAGTCGATCACAAACTGGGGAGAGGAGCATAAGACTCATGTGACGGAGTGGAACCGATGGAGGTGGCGTAAAGACATGGAGAGGAGAGTGACTAACTGGGATGATTACCTGGGCCGACACATGAGGTGGTACGATGATGGCCAGAAGCACCGTCTTCGTCTCAGGCCTCGATGGATGGCGGAAGACATCGCGGAGCTGGAGTGGGCTGACCCCAATGAACAGGCATACCAGACCGGCATCAGAGACATGCACAGTGGATTTAGGGAGTTTGCACCCCTCATCAACAGAGTGGTACGTTTGAACCGACGGTCGTATTTAAAATATTTTATTCGTCAACGTGACTGACTTATGTCGTTGCAGTCCGGTGAGCTGAACAGATGCATCTTTGAAGCCTCAGATGCACTAGGTCATCTTCCCGGGAGCGTACAATCTGAGACCAGAGTCAGGGGGACGATGAAGGTACAATTTTAGTCTCCTCGGAACAGATGCATCTTGTTCACTTGCAGTCAGTCGATCTGAACTTATTATGACCTTGCTTCATTGTGAGTGCAGAAGTTCGTGCAGCATTGTCGCAAGCTGGTAGGGCTGCTTGGGTGTGCTGGAGTTGGGTCAGTTGAAGCTCATCAGCCTGTAGCCACATAGGGTATCATCGGCTCATTGAGCCATGCTCCCTCGTCGTCTAGGTTGGTTGGAGAGGAGGAGGAGGAGGAGGAGGAGGAGGAGGAGGAGGAGGCCATATATGAAGAAGGGGAGGAGGAGGATGAGAGCAACGGGGAGGAGGAGTACGGTGAAGATTATGGACCTCCAGCAACTCAAACGTCTCAAGCATCTCAGCTGCCGAAGAAGAGGAATCCGAAGAAGAAGGATTTGCTGAGTCCGGACCCTTTCCAGAGACCGGTTCCTCGACGGCCCAAGAAGAAGACCGAAGAGCATCGTTCAAAGAGTAACGAGGACCGTACCTCCAAGAGGGGAAGGAGCAACTGATTATGCTCTTCGATAGTTGGCTCTTTTAGTTTCGTTGAACTTCGTTTGATTGAACTATTCGGGTGGTTATGAAGCTACGTGGAACTATGTGTTTGCTATTTGTGGATCTATGTGTTTGCTATTTGTGAAACTATGTGGAACTCCGTTTACTAATTAGTTGAAGTTCGTTTGAAATGTTCTATGCACTTCAAATTTGTTAATGTGTATGTGATGCCCAAGTTTAATTGTTTGAGATCTGTGATATTGTTGTCATATTTGTGAAAATTGCTATAATATTATTGTCATATTGAATTTGAAAAGAAGCAAGCAAATGAACTTAAATTCATAAAACACAGGACCCTACCGCCAAGGCACCTGGCGGTAGGGTCAGACAGCCTACCGCCAGGGCAACTCAATTCTTCGTTACAGAATCGTTACACTGAAAAAACAAGACCCTACCGCCAAGGCCCCTGGCGGTAGGGTCAAACAGCCTACCGCCAGGGCAACTCAATTCTTCGTTACAGAATCGTTATACTGAGACAGGAACCTACCACCAGGTGCTCTGGCGGTAGGTTTGGACACCCTACCGCCAGGCCTCCTGGCGGTAGATACTTATCCACGTCAGCGCAGTCAAACGCCCGCCGTCCCCCTCCGTCGCACCCCTACCGCCATGGGCCGTGGCGGTAGGCTATCTAACCCTACCGCCGTAGGCCCTGACGGTAACAAAAGGGTCAAATCACGAAATTTTTTCAAACAGGGGTCAGATCCTGAAATCCTTTCCAAAAAGGGTCAAAACACGAAATTCGGCCGCGCCATGCCGCTCAGCAGAGAGAAAGGGGTTTCCCGCCCGAGGAGCGAGGATAAAGATGCACAGAAAGGGAAAAGAGAGGTGGCCCGATCGTTGGTGGGCCCCTAGGACGAGCCGTGGCGCCAGAGACCTTTTCCTAAGGCGGGCTGCAGTAATTATTCAGCCTGACGCGGGAACAGTGAGAAGGAGGACAAATGCATGTCCCTCTGATCGATTCCCGTACTTGCTGAATGCCGATCATCTCTCTATCCGACTAGGCGTGTACAGCAAACCGGCTTGGCTCATTGGCTGCGTTGCCTGGTCATTTCCTGCCGGATGGATATTGACATGTTGTGGCCCTGCCCTGGGTAACCCTGCCGCTGCGTGTGCGTGTGATCAGTTCATATAATCGTTGTACCTTGATCTGATGTCTGTGTGCACCGCTTGCTTATTTTCAACAGTGGTAATACCCTCGATAGTCATAGAACCTGCTCTCTATATTTAGTTTGATGCTAAAATTTTAAAAATACAGGTTTGTGATCATATAACTTGACATTAGATGTAAATACGGTGCTTTCTTTCGTGTCTGGCCGTATGGCTTGCCCATGTGACGCGCCAGCACAGCATAGACCCACCTGTCATTGGCTGCGGATAACTACCTAGCAATTTATTTATTTGCGTATAAAATCGCTCAAACAATGAAAAGGCTGCAGCGCCCTGGTTCGATCCCACAATCTAGTTTTAACTATTCCCTCCATCCCATAATGTAAAATGTTTTTTAACTCTACACTAGTAGTATAAAAAAACGTCTTACATTATGAGATGGAGGAAGTACCGAGCATGGATAGCCGCTAGACAACTCATGGTTCACGCCTAACCTGCACATGAAAATTTATATATCTTTGAAGACCTTACGAAATAAAATCGAAATCTAAAACCAAAAAACGGGAGCCACTGGTTCAATCCTTTGTCGCTCGTTGCATGTGTGTGGGCTAACCAACCGACCAGGATGACGTTGGTACTACAAATGGACCCAAAGTTTTGTTATCCATTATTCTTTTTTGGCTCACGTCTAACCTGCACACCGTAATTTATATATCTTTGAAGACCTTACGAAATAAAATTGAAATCTAAAACCAAAAAACGGGAGCCACGTGGTTCAAACCTTTGTCGCTCGCTGCACGTGCGTGGGCTAACCAACCGACCAGGATGATGTTGGTACTATAGATGGACCCGAAGTTTTGTTGTCCATTATTCCTTTTTTTTTCTATGTAAGAAAATAACTTATATTTTTTATGTAAGAAAACAACTTATATTCTTGTTTTTTGAATTTTAACAACTTATATTCCGGTGTGTATTTTGTTTCCTTTTATGTTGCCTTTGCACTTTACGTTGTTCAGACATCCTTTAGGCATCGCAATCTAAGTATGCGCATCGTCAATTCGCTAAAGATAAACTTGATTTTAGTTTCTTAGAGATAAATAGAGATCAGAGTGCCCTTTGTTGTATAGTTTTGATATTATGAGCCCAAGGCCAGCCATCTGTATATAAAGTTACTTTTGCGGGGAAGCTATATCTAAAGATAGGTAATGTGTGTAAAGTTCTAGTCATAGCTACCCTCTTATTATCTAGGGATAAGTGCCAATTCAATGTAAATATAGTACTCCCGTAAATTTTCAAAAAATATAATTTGTACGATCCGTATTGATAAGATATACGTATTTAAAGTAAGTTGTGCAGGTTGGACGTATAGAGTGATTGTCCCGCTGGCTAGCTATTCAAGTCGCCAAGCAGAACAACATGTATTCCAACCACGTTGCCACAGTTTTTTTTTCATTATCTGAAGAATTTTATACATAAATAAATAAAATGCAAGGAAGTTATCTGCAATAAATTCGCTTCTAGACACTGACCGGTGGGCCTGTGCCGCGCTGGCGCGCCACATAGGACAGTCGTATGATCAGATACGAGAGAAAGCACCGTATTTGCACCCGATGCCAGGTTATGTGACTAGAAATCCGTATTTGAAAAGTTCTAGCATGAAACTGAACATTAACCACAAATTCTATGACTCTCGATGATATTGTCTCTTTTCAATACTTCTTGTGTAGTAGAACATTTTGCAAGCGGGATTTGATGTTCTCCTGGGTCCCCCCTACGAAAAAGGATGCAAAAGAAAGTCATTTACTACTCTATTATTCAGATATAAATCAGAACTCGCTATTGGAGCGGGTCGGGATTGCGCCTCTAGCAACGCGCAGTGGTACCTGGCCATGGAAAACCCGGCCCGGCCCAAAAAAGCCCAACCCGGCCTGGCCTGGTCTTGCGCACGGGCCAGGCCTGGGCCAAGGTTTTGAGTCTGAACGGCACGGTAGGCTAGGCCTGCGCTTGCCAAATTTGCGTTTTATGGAAGAGGCCCAACCCGAGGCCCGACGGGCTTTTCCACTGCCGACTTGGGCCTGATATCTAGTTCCAACGGCTGGGCCGGGCGGGACCCGAGCCTAGGTTTTCTATCCACGAATCATTCAGTATGCATGTGTATTGTTCCCGTATGTGATAAATATTTTGCTACTGGAATACGATATGTACTATCATGCAACTTATTCCGTCCCAAAAAGCTTATCTTAGATTTGTTTACATACGAAAAACATGTCTAGGTACATCCGTATGTAGACAAATCTAACACAAGTTTTTCGGAACAAACGCAAGAGCAACTCCAATGCGCCGACCCATTTCATCCGCAAGTGTCCGTTTTGGTCGGCGCGAACAGAAAAGTCGGCCCAGAGCACCGACACAAACGGACGTGCGACTGTTTTCCGTGTGCCTGCCGATCCATTCCCGACCCGATTTTGAGCCTGATTTGCGTTGGAGCGGACACGAAGCGGACGCGCACCTACTCCTCCCCCTGACCCGCTAGTCGGTGGCGCATTGGCCGTCCTCTTCCACCCTTATCGATAGCAAGCCCTCGCCCGCCCCGTCATCGCCGTCGCCCATTTTCGGTGTCTCTGCCACCCCTATCGACAGCAAGCCCTCGCCCGCCCCGCCTCGTCGACGCCATCGCCGCCACCGCCGCCTCGCCACCGGGCCATCGCAGCTTCCCACCCCCCCACTCCGATGTCACCGCTAGCAGGAAGTCGCCTCCCCGCCCCGGCCAGCTTCTTCATCCGACACCGCCCCGTGGGCCCGACGCCGCCACGCTCGTTGGACGCCGCGAGGCCAGCCACCTAGACCTTTGGGAGGCGCGCGTCTCGCCGCCGGCCAGCTTGTTTGTTGACGCCCGCAAGCTGTTCGTCAGTTTGCCTCAAGGTACAAAATGGACTCGGCCGCCGAGTTCTTTTTCAACAATTTTCTATGCGACTCCAACAATTTCTCATCCGATGATGAGGAGATGGTGGTTGTTGTGTTGGTTCATGGCCACCTTAATAGGCAGCGGCCCGGGGCTCGATCCCGAGGCAAATTCCGGCGTTGAATCGCAACCAAGAGAGCGGTCATTTTCTTCTTTGGAAGGACTACTTTGACACAACCAACCCATTGTTCAAACATCAAAAATTCCAGTGGCGCTTTCGTGTGCCTAGGCATGTTTTCAACTGTATTAGAGAGGGGATGGTCAGATACGATAATTATTTTGAGTGCAAAGACGATGCCATTGGAAAGATTGGCTTCTCATCTTATCACAAATGCGCTGCAGCCATCCGGATGCTTGCATACGGAGTGCCCAATGATATCATTGATGAGTACGTCCATATGAGCGACTCTACATGCCTAGTCTATGTACAGGTTTTGAAAGGCTGTGATTGCTGTGTTTGACCCTGAGTACTTGAGAGAGCCGACTTCTGAAGATACACCCCGCTTGTTGGTGATGAATGCCACCAGGGGATTCCTAGGGATGCTTGGCAGTATAGGCTGCATGCACTGGGAGTGGAAGAACTGGCGTTCTGCTTGGCAAGTGCAGTATAAGGATGAACTATCATACTTGAGGCCGTGGCCTCAGAAGATCTCTGGATCTGGCACTCTTTCTTCGGCATGGCCGAATCGCACAATGATATCAATGTGCTTCAGCGCTCGCAGGTGTTTGCAAGGCTTGTCAAAGGCAACAACCCGCCGGTGAATGTTAACATCAACGGCCACAACGACGACAAAGGATACTACCTAGGTGACGGTATCTATCCTCAATGGACCGCTATTGTGAAGACAATCCTCAACCCTGTCGGAGAGAAGAGAAAAATATTTGCCCAAGAGCAAGAGATTGCTAGGAAGAATGTCGAGCGTGCCTTAGTGTTCTGCAATCTCGATGAGGCATCTTTCAGTATCCTACTAGAAATTGGAGCACCAAGAAGTTGTGGGAGGTGATGACTGCTTGTGTGACCATGCACAATATGGTCATAGAGGATGAGCGTCCGGAACGTATTTACGATCAAGGGTTTCAGTTTCAGGGTGAGAATGTTGTGCCTGAGCATGGAGGAGGAGCGACAACGTTTGCACAGCTCACCCAATTTCATCATGAAATGCGTGACTAGGAAACTCACATGCAACTCTAAAATGATTTGGTTGAATATATGTGGGCTCATATTGGCAACCAATAGATGTATCTTTTTTTAATCATAAAATATATTTGAGACAATTTAATTTTTATTCGACTTGTAAACTATGCTAAATTTATATGGTTGTGCAACTATGTTATTTTTTGTTTGCTTGTGAAACTATGCAAAATGTGTGTATATTTGTTCAAAAATGGCGGCAAGCCGGTCACGCGGGCAAATATGCGCGTTGGGCGCACTACCGACCCAAATCGCCGAGCAAATGGCCGATCTAAATGGACAAAAAACAGACAAAATCGCTGTCCGTTTGCGTCGGCGCATTGAAGTTGCTCTAATAGTACACAAATGATGCACACAAAATTAGGAAAAGTAATGCATGGCATTCTGTAGCTAATTTATCAAATCGTACCAAGAACAGCCATTGGTTGGAGCGCATCAGAAGTTTTTGGTCGACAACTTGTCTATTGTTGCATAGAAATCAGAGTACGCGTACGGTTCAAAAGGTTTTCGAAACCGTAGAGCGGGTACTGCTGTTGGAGATAACATTCTCTTTCTTTCTAGGGAGAGAGGAAAGTAGCACAAAAATCGTTTTCCTCATCAAACTAGTGTTGGGGTAGTATCAAAATGGACCACTAAGGCATCGGGTTGTGGGTTGATTAGATACAAGGGATTAATTAGGCAAAAGAACGGCGCAGGGAGACAAGATTAGCTCATCTTTTCAGACCGCATGATGGATGGATATCTGTCATCGATGGCCAGTGACTGACTGAGGGCATGTACAATGGAGGCATCACTTTGGTGTCGCTCCAGCCAGTCCACGTAGGTCAGTAAGTTTGAGACCACCGTATCAAATCACTCTTGAAATGCGGCAGCCTCATTTGAGGACCCATCTTTTCTCTACTTTTTCATTTCTCTGTCTAACTTTCCTCCAAAACGACACGGCATGCAGCCTCCCACACACACAGCTTCCACCATGCAGCAAGCTTTTGTCAGTAAGGAGGCAGTCTCCTCTGCAAGCACCCGCTTTACCCTCTGCACAGCAGTTTCAACCTTTGTGGACCACCCGAGCCGACGTGGATGGCTGGGGCATCTGTCCACCGTGTCGCATTGGCCATGCCCTGATGGAAGATGCCACCACGCGCTGCTCTCTCTTTCATTTTCCCCCCTATAATCAGGTAACCAATCATTGTCTGGGTCAGAGCTTAACCTCGACTATAAAATTCGTTAAGGGACTAATGCCGATGCGAACTTGCGTGCTCCGCTGGAACAGGCGAAGAAACTGGAGCAGTACTACAAGAAATTTCATCCTCCATCACGTTAAGGATTCCATTTTCCATTTTATTCCGGCGTTTCTTATGTCTAGTATACTTTGTTTGGGAGAATGGGCTGTGTCGGTGGCGCCTGGGCAACTCCTGAATCGCAACACGCAAACAAACCAATCCGCTGTCTGCTTCCACGACGTTAACGTTCTTTCTAAAAACGCCAGCAGTTGGCACCAGCTAGTCATGGCCCTGCTCCGCGGCAGCTGAAAGTGGTTGCCATGCGCATCCGGGTGGTTGTGAAACTTCGCTCGTTTCTCTTCAAACAAGACTCATCGACTCGCTGTTAGTGACTGTACAAATGTCATTAATAACTAAAGTTGGTTAGTGTTAGATTCATAAAATGTTGAAAGTATTATTCGCACACGAATACGCCACCGTGTATCATAATATCGAGCATTGTATGCAAGATACATCGGAGGAGGGCCTTGCAGGGGGGCGATGCACAAGACGCCCGGTGAGGTCTTATGAAGACGTGAAATTTATCTACCCCTTGTAGTGCTCCAATTTTTTTTCACTCAGAGATGGCTCTGTCCTCTCCTCCCTTTGCTCTCCCTCCTTCCTCACCCTCTCCGGCGTCCTCTCCCTCGGGTGCCTCCTGCCCCCCGCCCCTTCCGCTCCTGGCGCTCCCTCGCAGCCACTGGTTCCTTCCTCCCCCTTCCCAGTTCTCTTCCCTCCCCCTAGCGGCTTTGTTGCCGCCCTTCTCTTTACCCCTGGATCCATTTCTCATCGACTTTGGGCTCTCGATATGAAGATGATGTGGATTCAGATGAGGAGACCTCCCCGAGGGGAGGTGCTCTCGATTAGGTTTGTTTTTTGTACTGGTGGCGGCGGCGGCCAGCTTGGTAGGGGGTTGTCGACGCAATTCTCCCCTGATGGACGCCTCCCCGCTCGTCGTGGGTTCCCTTGCGGTCCTGATCCGTCCTGGGCAGTGGTTCCCCGCGCTCACGGCGTGCCCATAAGCTTTTCCAACCATCGTAGGTGAGCGGTTTGCTTGGTCCTTATCCTGGCTCCCCGCTCGCTTCCACATCTGCTTCATGTTCCTCCACCCCCCTTCTCGCGAGCTAGTGGTACCGACCGTAGTGGCAGCGGCACCGCCAACATCACCCATTTCCGTGTTTGGTATGGAAACCCTAGTGGGGGTGGGAGATGAGTTGGGACTAGTTGGTGTGTTGGGCCCTGTTGCGGATTGCGTGGATTGTAGCTTGGTTCCGCCCCATTGCTTTCTTTGGATCAGCTGTCCTCTGAGGCGTTTCCTCCCCTCTCGGGCCAACCTCTCTCGCAGGTGGGCCCAATTGGTCTGTATGTGGCTTGTGCTCCATACCCACCTGTGCCTGCTCCATGTGGATATTTATGGATCCCCAAGGGCTCTGCCGACCCATTTTTCTTGGGTTCCCTGCCCGGCAGCCGATATTCGTAGATATCACTCTCTTCGGACAATAGTTCTTCATCATCCCGCCGCACCACTCCTTCGCTCCTTTGCCGAGGTGCTAGTTGATGTCCCACAAGTATAGGGTATAAATTGTAGCTCTTTTCGATAAGTAAGAGTGTCAAACCCAACGAGGAGTAGAAGAAAATGACAAGTGGTTTTCAGCAAGGTAATGTCTGCAAGTGCTGAAATTGTGAGTAGCAGGATAGTTTGATAGCAAGATAATTTGTAACGAGCAGGTAATGATAGTAGTAACAAAAGTGCAACAAGATAGCCCAATCCTTTTGAGGCAAAGGACAGGCCAAAATGGTCTCTTTTAATAAGCAAAGCGTTCTTGAGGGTACACGAGAATTTCATCTAGTCACTTTCATCATGCCGATTCAATTTGTGTTCGGTACTTTGATAATTTGATATGTGGGTGGATCGGTGCTTAGGTGCCGTTCTTACTTGAACAAACCTCCTACTTATCGCAAGCATCCGTAACTACGAGAAAAGTATTAAGAATAAATTCTAACAATAGCATTAAACTTTTGGATCCAATCGGTCCCTTATGGAATAGCACATAAACTAGGGTTTAAGCTTCTGTCACTCTCACAACCCATTATCTAATAACTACTCCACAATGCATTCCCTTAGGCCCAAATATGGTGAAGTGTCAGGTAGTCGACGTTCACATGACACCACTAAGGGAATCACAACATACATACTATCAAAATATCAAACACATATCAAGTTCACATGATTACTTGCAACATGATTTCTCCCGTGACCTCAAGAACAAAAGTAAGTACTCACAAATGATAATTGCTCGAGATCAGAGAGGTATTAAATAGCATAATGGATTTGAACATATAATCTTCCACTGAATAAACCATATAGCAATCAACTACAAGATGTAATCAACACTACTAGTCACCCACAAGCACCAATCTATTGTTCCGGTACAAAGATTGAACACAAGAGATGAATTAGGGTTTGAGATGAGATGGTGTTGTTGAAGATGTTGATGGAGATTTCTCTCTGCAAGATGGGAGAGTTGTTTGTGGTGATGATGATGATTTCCCCCTCCGGGAGGGAAGTTCCCCCGGTGGAATCGCTTCGTTGGAGGTCAAAAGTGCTCCTGCCCAAGTTCCGCCTCGAGACGGCGGCGCTCTATCCCGAAAGTCCTCTCCTTATTTTTTCTAGGTCAAAATGACTTATATACCAGAAGATGGGCACCGAAGGTGGGCCTCGATGAGCACAACCCACCAGGGCGCACCTCGGGGCCTAGGCGCGCCCTGGTGTCTTGTGCTCACCAGGGTGGCCCCCTCCAATACTTATTTGCTCCAATATTCATCATATATTCCATAAAAATCTTCATAAAGTTTCAGCTTGTTTGGAGTTGTGCAGAATAGGTGGCCTGACGGAGCTTTTTCAGGTCCAGATTTCCAGCTGCCGGAATTCTCCCATGAGAGAAAAGACATTAGAATTACTCCAAAAAGCATTATCATGCATAAAAACATCATAAATAACAGTAGGAAAACATGATGCAAAATGGACGTATCAACTCCCCCAAGCTTAGACCTCGCTTGTCCGCAAGCGAAAACCGAAATCAAGAAACATGTCCACATGCTTAGAGTGAGAGGTGCCGATAAAACAAAATACGGACATAGAAGCATCATGTAGATTATTATAACAACAACAAACTTAAACATAAGACTTTTATCATAGAACTTTTATCATAGACTTCTCACAAATAAGTAACAATTCATCACATAATCAAAATATAAAGCATAAATTCTATTAGAAACCAACAAACTATGTTTTCAGTTAACTTTGCAACTAAAATTCATCATCTTTTTAGGAAGGGTCATGTATCGGAGCCTTTAGGCAAGTCCACATACTCAACCATCATATAGTCTTCTATGATTGCTAACACTCACCGCATATACATGAGCAAAACGTTTCAACCGGACACATAGAAAGATAGGGGCTTATGGTTTCGCCTCCCAACATATTTAGCTCAAGGGTGATGTCAACAATAATAACTCATGCTACCCATATTCAACTGGACATATGTGCCTAGATCTTCCCTCACCACATAATGCTTGCCAAAGGAGAAAAATAAAAGGAATAGAGATAGAAAAACTTCGACACTTGCATAAAAGTAAATACATAAAAGTAAAAGATAGGCCCTTCGCAGAGGGAATCAGAGGTTGCCATGCGCTCATTTGTTTGTATGCTCAACCCCTTAGTGCAAAAGAACGTCACGTTTTATTGCCCCTTGTGATGGCAACCATTATTATGCAGTCTGTCGCTTTTATTCTGCACCATCACAAGTTCATACAACGCTCAGTTTTCTCTTACACTAAATGATCTCACACTTTTAGAAGCAATTTTTATTGCCTTATTGCACCGATGGCAATTTACTTGAGGAATCTTACTCAATCCCTAGGTAGGTATGTTGGACTCTTGAAAATAAGATTTGGGTTTAAGGGTCTTTGGATGCACAAGTAGTATCTCTATTAGTGTGGAATTTTGGCTAGCAAAGATAGGGGCAAGCACCACATGTTGAAGGATCTATGACAATATAACTTCTATGTGAATATGAACAAACATGAATCATTATGTCGTCTTCCTTGTCCAACGTCAACAATTTTGGCATATAATATTTTGATGGGGGCTCACAATCACAAAAGATTTCTAGGATAGTGTATTTATATGTGAATCTTCTCTTCCCTTATTAATTCTTTCATGAGTTGCATTATTGACCAATGCTATGTTTGTCAATCTCTAATAAAATTTTCTACTTATACTTTTCCTTATGTGGTGTCATCACCTACCATAAGATTAGCATATGATCTTTTTAATTTATTTCCTTTCTTTTTATTACAACATGAAAGTAAAGAAAGCAAAAACTCAAACTAAACTTTATTATATATCTCGCACACGATTACAAAGATAGATCACTAAGCAAACTCTTGAAAAGAAAGGATCGAACTAAACTTTTATTCATCTAAAGCAAAAGATCAAACTAAAATAAATAAAGGCAAATATAGTGGGGTGATACGATATCGGGGCACCTCCCCCAAGCTTGACGGAAGCCAAGGGGAGTGCCCATACCCGATACTCAATTTTCTTTTGGTGATGAAGAAGGTGGTGGTGGTGGTATAACTCCCAATAGATTCACGAGCACCTCCTTCAAGCCTTGAATCTCATGAAGGGCTTTATGGAGCAACTCAGTGTTTTTCTCCACTTCAGCCATAATATGTTTATTTTTCGGGCCCTAGGTGTTTGTTCCTACATCACTTTCTCTTGGACGAGATATGTCCCAATTGGACGATATGTGCATCCGAGGAGTATTTTCGTACCCATAATTGTGAATTAAATTGTGAAAATTGTTACGATGTAACCTATGTAAAGGCCTCCTTGGTGGGAGCCCTTCATCCACTTCGAGGCTCTCTTGGTTGTTGGACGTCCTCGTCGCTTGGTGAGGATTTGGATGAGTAGAGATACCAGCCAGTGTGCCTCTCTCGAAAGTGTCGGAGGGATTGACCATGGGTAGCCTCATCACAGCCTCATAGCATTTCAAGACATCGGGGCCGGCAAGGCCCCTCGCACCTTCCGGATGTACGGCTGGCTCCTCGGGCCGGCTAGTCCAGGAGGTCGGCTGCTAGAAGACAACGAGTCCCTAGAAGGCGGCCCCTGGGATGTTGGAAATATGCCCTAGAGGCAATAAAAAATGGTTATTATTATATTTCCTTGTTCATGATAATTGTCTATTGTTCATGCTATAATTGTATTAACTTGAAATCGTAATGCATGTGTGAATACATAGACCACAACATGTCCCTAGTGAGCCTCTAGTTGACTAGCTCGTTGATCAATAGATGGTTATGGTTTCCTGACCATGGACATTGGATGTCATTGATAACGGGATCACATCATTAGGAGAATGATGTGATGGACAAGACCCAATCCTAAGCATAGCACAAGATCGTGTAGTTCGTTTGCTAGAGCTTTTCTAGTGTCAAGTATCTTTCCTTAGACCATGAGATTGTGCGACTCCCAGATACCGTAGGAATGCTTTGGGTGTACCAAACGTCACAACGTAACTGGGTGACTATAAAGGTGCACTACAGGTTTCTCCGAAAGTGTCTGTTGGGTTGGCATGAATCGAGACTGGGATTTGTCACTCCGTATGACGGAGAGGTATCTCTGGGCCCACTCGCTAATGCATCATCATTATGAGCTCAATGTGACTAATGAGTTAGCCACGGGATCATGCTTTACGAAACGAGTAAAGAGACTTCCGGTAACAAGATTGAACGAGGTATAGGGATACCGGCGATCGAATCTCGGGCAAGTAACATATCGATGGACAAAGGAAATTGTATACGGGATTAATTGAATCCCCGACATCGTGGTTCATCCGATGAGATCATCGTGGAACATGTGGGAGCTAGTATGGGTATCCAGATCCCGCTATTGGTTATTGTCCGGAGAGGTATCTCGGTCATGTCTGCATGGTTCCCGAACCCGTAGGGTCTACACACTTAAGGTTCGGTGATGCAAGAGTTGTAATGTGAATAGTATGTGGTTACCGAAGGTTGTTCGGAGTCCCGGATGAGATCCCGGACATGACGAGGAACTCCAGAATGGTCCGGAGGTGAAGATCGATATATTGGACGATGGGTATTGGAGTCCGGAATTGTTCCGGGGGTACCGGGTGACGACCAGTGTGACCGAAAGGAGTTTTGGAGGCCCCGACAAGTGTTGGGGGGCCTTATGGGCAAAGGGGAGGGGGCACACCAGCCCACTAAGGGGTTGTGCGCCCCTTCCACCCCATCTCACGTAACCTGGAGAGGTGGGGTCGCCTCCCCTAGGGAAGCCGCCCTCCCGGCTTGGGGGCAAGTTTCCTAGGGGTGGGCGCGCCCAAACCCATCTAGGGTTTCCACTGGCCGCCGCCCTCTCCTCTAGATCCATCTAGAGGGGCCGACACCCTCTTCCCTTCCCCCTATATATAGTGAGGGGTGGGAGGGCAGCCACTCCCTTCCCCTGGCGCAACCCCTCCCTCCTCCAGCACCTCCTCCTCTTCCGTAGAGCTTGGCGAAGCCCTGCAGGAAAACCGCAAGCTCCACCACCACGCCGTCGTGCTGCCGGAGCTCTCCCTCAACTTATCCTCCCCCCTTGCTGGATCAATAAGGAGGAGACTTCCTTGGGCTGTACGTGTGTTGAACATGGAGGCGCTATCCGTTCGGCGCTAGATTGAATCTTCCGTGATTTGAATCGCCGTGAGTATGACTCCATCAACCGCGTTCTTGTAACGCTTCCGCTTAGCGATCTTCAAGGGTATGAAGATGCACTCCCTCTCTCTCTCGTTGCTAGAATCTCCTAGATTGATCTTGGTGACACGTAGGATTTTTTTGAATTATTGCTACGTTCCCCAAAGGTGGCATCATGAGCTAGGTCTATCTGTAGATTCTATGCACGAGTAGAACACAAGTAGTTATGGACGGTGATTTGTTCAATTTGCTTTCCATTATTAGTCTTATCTTGATTCGACAACATTTTGGGATGAAGCGGCCCGGACTGACCTTACACGTACGCTTACGTGAGACAGGTTCCACCGACTGACATGCACTTGATGCATAAGGTGGCTAGCGGGTGTGTGTCTCTCCCACTTTAGTCGAATCGTATTCGATGAAAAGGGTCCTTATGAAGGGTAAATACCAATTGGCATATCACAGTTGTAGCTTTTGCGTAGGTAAGAAACGTTCTCGCTAGAAACCCATAGCAGCCACGTAAAACATGCAACAACAATTAGAGGATGTCTAACCTGTTTTTGCAGGGTATGCTATGTGATGTGATATGGCCAAAAGAATGTGATGAATGATATATGTGATGTATGAGATTGATCATGTTCTTGTAATAGGAATCACGACTTGCATGTCGATGAGTATGATAACCGGCAGGAGCCATAGAAGTTGTCTTAATTTATTGTATGACCTGCGTGTCAATGAAAACGCCATGTAATTACTTTAGTTTATTGCTAACTGTTAGCCATTCTAGTAGAAGTAATAGTTGGCGAGACAACTTCATGAAGACACGATGATGGAGATCATGATGATGGAGATCAGGGTGTCATGCCGGTGACGAAGGTGATCATGCCGCGCCTTGAAGATGGAGATCAAAGGCACAAGATGATATTGGCCATATCATGTCACTTTATGATTTGCATGTGATGTTTGTCATGTTTACATCTTATTTGCTTAGAACGACGGTAACATAAATAAGATGATCCCTCACTAAAATTTCAAGAAAGTGTTCCCCCTAACTATGCACAGTTGCGAAGGTTCGTTGTTTCGAACCACCACGTGATGATCGGGTGTGATAGATTCTAACGTTCGCATACAACGGGTGTAAGCCAGATTTACACATGCGAAACACTTAGGTTGACTTGATGAGCCTACCATGTACAGACATGGCCTCGGAACACAAGAGACTGAAAGGTCGAACATGAGTCGTATGGTAGATGCGATCAACATGGGGATGTTCACCGCTGATGTCTAGTCCGTCTCACATGATGATCGGACACGGCCTAGTCAATTCGGATCATGTATCTTTTAGATGACTAGAGGGATGTCTATTTGAGTGGGAGTTCATTAAATAATTTGGTTAGATGAACTTAATTATCATGAACATAGTCAAAAGGTCTTTGCAAATTATGTCGTACCTTATGCTTTAGATCTACTATTTAAGATATGTTCCTAGAGAAAATTTAGTTGAAAGTTGACAGAAGCAATTATGCGGACTGGGTCCGTATACTCATGATTGTCCTCATTGTTGCGCAGAAGGATTATATACTTAATGCACCGCTCGGTGTGCTGAACCTCGAGCGTCGTCTATGGATGTTGCGAACATCTGACATACACGTTTTGATGACTACGTGATTGTCAGGACCCCGATTCTATGCCACACTGATCTAGCATGTAACACCTCATATCACTTTGCGGCCTCACGCACAGTATTCCCACGGGTGTCGCCTTACCAGGCCCGAGACCGTTTGCGCCTTTTGACACACGTATATGATAGTGTCGCTAGCATCCATATGACAAATAACCCGGGCTGACATGGCTAGTCGTGAACCCAAAGTGGCGCTAACTTACAGGGATAGGCATACATGACCCAGCAACGAACGTGTCGATCAACAGCGAGTGAATCCCAAGTTGTAGCAAGCTACAAGGACTTAAAGTATCACCGCATGACATTTCCCCGAAGGGACAGACACAGGAACGAAGAATGACACATGCCGGCCAACCTAAGTGTTCCGGAGCAGTAGCAAGCTCCCATGGCTCAGTGGAAGCACTAGGAGACATTTCCCAGTAAGAGAGGCTACCAAGGATAAACAACTAGATAGTCAGATCCCACACATACCAAGCATTTCAAACATACACACAATATGCTCGATATGTGCAAATACAACATGGCATCACAACAAAACTCTACAACTCAAGTACTTTATTTAAAGGCTCCAGGGGAGCCATACATATCATCCATACAGATAGGGGCTACACGACTCATCATTCAAGTCATACAAGCATACAAGCCATAAGGTGAAGCAACATGTCTGAGTACAGACATCTAGAAAGTAAAAGGCTTGAAGAAGCCTATCTATCCTACAAGGGTCCACCATGTGCTCAGGATCACCACCTGGGCCTCAGGCTACTCGTCGACGTCAAGGTCTACGTAGAACTATCAGAAGGGGTTGCATCATCTTCTGCAAACGTAATTAAGCAAACATGAGTACAAAGGTACTCAACAAGACTTACATCAGATCCTACATACATGCACATTATCAATAAAGGGATGGTGGGGTTATTGCAGCAAGCCAACTTCGACTGTTGGCTAAACTATCTTACGAGACTCCAACTTGTAATTGTTTTGCGCACTCGAGTCCACTTCACACCACAACAATACACTACCGAGGATCCACTCCCGTTATCCTATGGAAGGGACATCCACGACACTCACACTTGTCTTGAGGCTTTTAGTAGTTTCCATTTACTTGTCTATGAACTATACAGGCAACTAAGTAGTCCTTTACCGCGGACGCGGCTATTTGAATAGATGATGTTAACCCTGCAGGGGTGTACTTCTTCACACACGCTTCCACCACTTATCGTCGTTTACACGACATGTACTCGGCAACCTTCAAGCGGAATCCCAACGAGGGTGTCGGCCATGGCCTGCCTAAACACTCAAGTCTCTAGTCTAGGTTTATCGCCTATCCAGGTTCCATCCGCAGGGAGTCCGATCGAGGTTTCCGCATACGGCCCCGAACGATGTGTGCAGGGTTCCCGAGACACGAAACGGGTGTCCGATACACCGTGCCATGTACCTGCCGCATCACAGCCCACCTCGAGGGTCAGCACTGCCCACGACCTCCAGTATGCTACAAACACCAGAAACTACTTGCATCTCCTGGACAGAGGACTAGGGTGGTTAAGAAGCTGAGAGGGTCCATTGGTTTCGGGCCCAATGCATGGTAGTAGCTGAATCTTAAATTACACATACAGATCTCAGTGCTTAAGGACGGTTCCAATGAAACAACCCACCATGTACTCCTACATGGCCTCTCATCGATACCTTTACCAAATCGTGTTCAACACATCAATCTCATTACCGACATGATCATTTCACTCTATCCCATCACCCAGATGAACCAGACCTGACACGACTCTAAGCATAGCAGACATAGCAAGGTAGGAAACACATACATGGCTCAATCAACTCCTATACATGCTAGTGGGTTTCATCTAGTTACTGTGGCAATGACAGGTCATGCAGAGGAAATGGGTTCAACTACCGTAGCACACAACAGTTCGAAACGCGGTTGTCTTAAATGCAATAAATGAGAGCATGAGCGAGAACATGGGATTTTATCGATATGACCAAATGGTTGGTTGCTTGCCTAGCAGGTCTGTAGTCTGATACTGTCCTTCGATCGGGTACTCGCCGTATTCTTCCAGGGCAGAACTTACCGCAGAGAGCACCAATAACACAATCAATATCAAACAATATGCAACAATATGATGCATGCATGTGACATGGCAAAATGAGTGTGTTGGGCTAATGCAACTATAACCAGATGGGTTTGAGCTATTTTGAACCAAAGATTCAAAGTCCAAACTCATTTGTGATCTTAAATAGTGCCTTATCATGCTCTGCACTAAACAACAAGTTAACTTGCTTAAACATGCATGAAACTAGTACAGATGGATAGATTGGATTTTTTTGATTATTTTTCATATATAACACATTGCAGTTGGAGTTACAGATTAATTTCTATGATTTTTTGAAGTTAGCACTATTTTCTGAAATTTCATGAATAGGAATAAATCCAGAAAATGAATTACTGCGTCGGCAGGTCAACTGGGGCGGTCCAGGTCAAACCTGACCAGTGGGACCCACTGGTCAGTGTCACTATTAGTTAACTAACCTAATTAGAATTAGTTAACCCTAAGCTAGGTTTGACTAACAGGCAGGGCCCACATGTCAGTGACCCAGGGGGGTCAAATCCCTGGTCAAACTGGGCTGACTCGCCAGCATTTAGCCGCTGGCGATGTCCAAACGCGGCAGAGGGTGCGGGTTTCTCCCTCCGGCGACCAAATGGACGGCGGAGGCCACCTACGTGCAGCTGGGAGCAAGCCACATCGAGGGGTGGTGGTGGTTGAGCTCAAGGTCGCCGGAAACGACGCCGCACGAGCTTTGCAGCTGCCGGAGTTCGGCCGATGTCGAAATCGTCGTTGATGTGGTCCTGGAGGCATGAGGCCATCTCCTACTTGGCCTACGAGGTGCGGTGAGGTCAGTGGACAAGGTGGTGTGGCCGTTGGGTGGCCAGAGCTACGTCGGCGACGAGCTCAGGCTGCGACGTGTGTGGTGAAGCTTGTTGCGGTCATTGCAGGGGACGGCAACGAGAACGGAGAGGATGGGGAGAGCCAGGAGCTCACGGTGATCTCAACGAGCTAGTCGGCGAGGTTGGGGACGAGCTAGTGCAGGCGTGACAGCGAAAGGGATCTCCGGCAACGGCGAGGTCGGGCGAGGCTGTTGCGGTGGTTTCGGGGCGAACGAGTGCTCGGGGCTCGGTCTGCTTGATGGAGAGGAGGGCGGTGAAGCTTCTGGACACAGCGAGGTGGCGTGGAGTCGATGGTGGCCGCGGCTACGACAGCGGTGCCGCTGCGGCTGCATCGGCCATGGTGGGAGAGGGCGAGGGAGAGGCGCTGGGGGGGAGAATGAGATGTCCAGGGGGTCGGGGCGACGACGTGGAGGACGTCGAGGCGTCTAGCAGCTCGAGGGGCAAGCAGCTGGCGCCATGGTGAGCTCGCGCGCGCCGGTGTCACCTCTGTGCCTGCCTGGCAGGGAAGAAGTAGCTGGCTGGCGTGGGCCAACACAGTGCTGGGCCGCCAGGTGGGTTTGGCCAGGTAAGCTTCTTTCTCTTTTATTTTTGTTTTCTTTTCTTTCTGCAAGTTTGTGGCTTTTCTAAAAATACCTAGGCACTTTCAAAAATCATGAAACTACTCATGCTCACTGTGTAGAATATATCCAACAGGAAACATTTTAGTTTATGATTATTTGGACATTTAAAATATTTATAGCATTTAAAATTCCAAATGCAAATAACATATGATTTAATCCAGTGACCCTAGGATGTCCTAGAAAATTGTGCACCATTTTTGTCAGAGGTTTTAGACCAAGGCAAAGATGATGAACATTTTAGAAGGGCATTTCAGGTTCATTGAAAATGATTTTAGTAAACCCTAGTTGGATTAAGGGGGTGCTGGGGGTTCTGTCATCCCCATTTCCAATTTTCTGTTAGAAGTAAACATGATGCAATCACTCTAATGCATGAACTAGCTAGGGTTTGACAGTGATAGTTCAGTGCGTAATGCTAAACGGTTTAGAATTGAGGCGCCAAAAACGTTTTTGAAATGTCACGGAACATATGAGATGTTCCAAGGACTGAAATTCGGATTTCAGGCTCGTGCCCACGTCAAGAGGTATGAGACCTCCGACAAGTTTCTTATCCTGTAAACTAAGGGAGCAAAGCTCAATTGTTGGGCATGTGCTCAGATTGTCTGAGTACTACAATCGCTTGAATCGAGTGGGAGTTAATCTTCCAGATGAGATAGTGATGGTTCTCCAAAGTCACTGCCACCAAGCTACTAGAGCTTCGTGATGAACTATAACATATTAGGGATAGATATGATGATCCTTGAGCTATTCGCGATGTTTGGCACCACGAAAGTAGAAATCAAGTAGGAGCATCAATTGTTGATGGTTAGTAAAACCACTTGTTTCAAGAAGGGCAAGGGCAAGAAGGGATACTTCATGAAACGGCAAATCAGTTGCAGCTCTAGAGAAGAAACCCAAGGTTGAACCCAAACCCGAGACTAAGTGCTTCTGTAATGATGGGAACGGTCACTGAAGCAGAACTACCCTAGATACTTGTTAGATGAGAAGGCTGGCAAGGTCGATAGAAGTATATTGGATATACATTATATTAGTGTGTACTTTACTAGTACTCCTAGTACCACCAGGGTATTAGATACCGGTTCGGTTGCTAAGTGTTAGTAACTCGAAATAAAAAAACTAAGGAATAAACAGAGACTAGCTAAAGGTGAGATGACGATATGTGTTGGAAGTGTTTCCAAGGTTGATGAGATCAAACATCGCACGCTCCCTCTACCATCGGGATTGGTGTTAAACCTAAATAATTGTTATTTGGTGTTTGTGTTGATCATAGACATGATTGGATTATGTTTATCGCAATATGGTTATTCATTTAAGGAGAATAATGGTTACTCTGTTTATTTGAATAATACCTTCAATGGTCTTGCACCTAAAATGAATGGTTTATTGAATCTCGATCGTAGTGATACACATGTTCATGCCAAAAGATATAAGATAGTAATGATAGTACCACCTACTTGTGGCACTGCCATTTGAGTCATATTCGTATAAAACGCATGAAGAAGCTCCATGTTGATGGATCTTTGGACTCACTCTTTTTTGAAAAGTTTGAGACATGCGAACCATGTCTATTGGTGTATACGCATGAAGAAACTCCATACAGATGGATCGTTTCAACTCACTTAATTTTGAATCACTTGGGACATGCAAATCATACCACATGGTCAAGATGACTGAAAAGGCCTCATTTTCAGTGAGATGGAACAATAAAGCAACTTGTTGGAAGTAATACATTTTGATGTGTGCAGTCCAATGAGTGCTAAGGCACGCAGTGGATTTCGTTATGTTTTTACTTCACAGATGATTTGAGTAGATGCTGAGTATATTTACTTGATGAAACAAAAGTCTGAATTATTGAAAGGTTCAAGTTATTTCAGAGTGAAGTTGAAGATCATCGTGACAAGAGGATAAAATGTCTATGATATGATCATAGAGATGAATATCTGAGTTATGAGTTTGGTATACAATTAAGACACTGTGGAAATTGTTTCACGACTAATACCGCCTGGAACACCATAGTGTGATGGTGTGTCCGAACATTATAGCTGCACCCTATTGGATATGGTGCATACCATGATGTCTCCTATCGGATTACCACTATCGTTTATGGGTTAGGCATTAGAGACAACCGCATTCACTTTAAATAGGGCACCACGTAATTCATTTGAGATGACACCGTATGAACTATGGTTTAGAGAAACCTAAGTTGTCGTTTCTTAAAAGTTTGGGGCTGCGAAGCTTATGTGAAAAAGTTTTAGCCTGATAAGCTCGAACCCAAAGTGGATAAATGCATCTTCATGGGACACCCAAAATAGTTGGGTATACCTCCTATTTCAGATCCGAAAGCAAAAGTGATTGTTTCTAGAAACGGGTCCTTTCTCGAGAAAAAGTTTCTCTCGAAAGAATTGAGTGGGAGGATGGTGGAGACTTGATGAGGTTATTGAACCATCACTTCAACTAGTGTGTAGCGGGGCACATGAAGTTGTTCCTGTGGCGCCTACACCAATTGAAGTGGAAGCTGATGGTAGTGATCATGAAACTTCGGATCAAGTCACTACCAAATCTCTTAGGTCGACAAGGATGCATACTACTTCAGAGTGGTACATAATCCTGTCTTGGAAGTCATGTTGCTAGACAACAATGAACCTATGAGCTATAGAGAAGCGATGGTGGGCCCGGATTCCGATGAATGGCTCGAGGCCATAAAATCCGAGAAAGGATCCATGTATGAAAACAAAGTGTAGACGTTAGAAGAACTACTTGATGGTCGTAAGGCTGTTGGGTACAGATGGATCTTAAAAGGAAGACGGACAATGATGGTAAGTGTCACCATTAAGAAAGCTCGACTTGTCACTAAGATGTTTTCCGACAAGTTCAAGGAGTTGACTACGATGAGACTTTCTCACTCGTAGCGATGCTAATAATCTATTGGAATTATATTAGCAGTTACTACATTATTTATGAAATCTTGCAGATAGGATGTCAAAACTTGGTTTCCTCGACAATTTTCTTGAGGAAAGGTTGTATGTGATACAACCAGAAGGTTTTGTCAATCCTAAAAGATGCTAACAAGTATGCAATGCTCCAGCGATCCTTCTAAGGACTAGAGTAAGCATCTCGGAGTTGGAATATACGCTTTGATGAGATCATCAAAGATTTTGGGTTTATATAAAGTTTATGAGAAACTTGTATTTCCAAAGAAGTGAGTGGGAGAACTATAGAATTTCTGATGAGTATATGTTGTTGACATATTGTTGATCAGAAATGATGTAGAATTTCTAGAAAGCATATAGGGTTGTTTGAAAGGTGTTTTTTAATGGAAAACCTGGATTAAGCTAATTGAACATTGAGCATCAAGATATATAAGTATAGATCAAAATCGCTTGATAGTACTTTCAAATGAATACATACCATGACAAGATTTTGAAGGAGTTCAAAATAGATTGGCAAAGAAGGAGTTGTTGGCTGTGTTATAAGGTATGAGTATTGAGTAAGACTCAGGACCTACCACGACAGAAGAGAGAGAAAGGACAAAGGTTGTCCCCTATGCTTTAGGTGTAGGCTCTATAGTATGTTGTGCTGTGTACCGCACCTGAAGTGTGCCTTGCCATGAGTCAGTCAAGGGGTACAAAAGTGATCCAGGAATGGATCACTGGACAACGGTAAAAGTTATCCTTAGTGGACTAAGGATTTTTTTCTCGATTATGGAGGTGGTAAAAGAGTTCGTTGTAAAGGGTTACGTCGATGCAAACTTTGACACTAATCTGGATGACGCTGAGTAGTAAACCGGATTCATATAGTAGAGCAGTTATTTGGAATAGCTCCAAGTAGCGCGTGGTAGCTGCATCTACAAGATGACATAGTGATTTGTAAAGCACACACGGATCTAAAAGGTTCAGACCCATTGATTAATAACCTCTCTCACAAGCGAGATATGATCAAACCCCATGGGTGTTGGATTCATTACAATCACATAGTGATGTGAACTAGATTATTGACTCTAGTGCAAGTGGGAGACTGTTGGAAATATGCCCTAGAGGCAATAATAAAATGGTTATTACTATATTTCCTTGTTCATGATAATTGTCTATTGTTCATGCTATAATTGTATTAACTTGAAACCATAATACATGTGTGAATACATAGACCACAACATGTCCCTAGTGAGCCTCTAGTTGACTAGCTCATTGATCAATAGATGGTTATGGTTTCCTGACCATGGACATTGGATGTCATTGATAACGGGATCACATCATTAGGAGAATGATGTGATGGACAAGACCCAATCCTAAGCATAGCACAAGATCGTGTAATTATTTTGCTAGAGCTTTTCTAATGTCAAGTATCTTTCCTTAGACCATGAGATTGTGCAACTCCCGGATACCGTAGGAATGCTTTGGGTGTACCAAACGTCACAACATAACAGGGTGACTATAAAGGTGCACTACAGGTATCTCCGAAAGTGTCTGTTAGGTTGGCACGAATCGAGACTGGGATTTGTCACTCCGTATGACGGAGAGGTATCTCTGGGCCCACTCGGTAATGCATCATCATTATGAGCTCAATGTGACTAATGAGTTAGCCACGGGATCATGCGTTACGGAATGAGTAAAGAGACTTGCCAGTAACAAGATTGAACGAGGTATAGGGATACCGACGATCGAATCTCGGGCAAGTAACATACCGATGGACAAAGGGAATTGTATACGGGATTGATTGAATCCCCGACATCGTGGTTCATCCGATGAGATCATCGTGGAACATGTGGGAGCCAATATGGGTATCCAGATCCCGCTATTGGTTATTGACCGGAGAGGTATCTCGGTCATGTCTGCATGGTTCCCGAACCCGTAGGGTCTACACACTTAAGGTTCGGTGACGCAAGAGTTGTAATGGGAATAATATGTGGTTACAAAAGGTTGTTCGGAGTCCCAGATGAGAACCCGGACATGACGAGGAACGCTGGACTGGTCCGGAGGTGAAGATCGCTATATTGGACGAATGGTATGATAAGTCTCCATTGTATCTACTTTTCCAAACAATTTTGCCCTTGTTTTGGACTCTAACTTGCATGATTTGAATGGAACTAACCCGGACTGATGCTGTTTTCAGCAGAACTGCCATGGTGTTATTTTTGTGCAGAAATAAAAGTTCTCGGAATGACCTGAAAACCCACGGAGCAACTTTTCAGAATAAATAAAAAATACTGGCGAAAGAATCAACGTCGGGGGGCCCAGACCCTGTCCACGAGGGTGGGGGGCGCGCCCCCTCCGCTAGGGCGCACCCCCTGCCTCGTGGGCCCCCTGGACGTCCGCCGACCTCAACTCCAACTCCATATATTGGCTTTCACTGAGAAAAAAACAGAGAGAAAGTTTCATCGCGTTTCACGATACATAGCCGCCACCAAGCCCTAATCTCTCTCGGGAGGGCTGATCTGGAGTCCATTCGGGGCTCCGGAGAGGGGGATTCGTCGCCGTCGTCATCATCAACCATCCTCCATCACCAATTTCATGATGCTCACCGCCGCGCGTGAGTAATTCCATCGTAGGCTTGCTAGACGGTGATGGGTTGGATGAGATTTACCATGTAATCAAGATAGTTCTGTTAGGGTTTGATCCTTAGTATCCACTATGTCCTGAGATTGATGTCGAATCAATATTCTTTGGCTCCCCTTGTGTCGAATCAATAAATTTGGGTTGAATACCCTACCCTCAAAAACGGTTGCGATCCCCTATACTTGTTGTTTATCAAGACTATTTTCTGGCGCCGTTGCCGGGGAGCATAGCTCTATTTTTTGAGTCACTTGGGATTTATATCTGCTGGTCACTATGAGGAACTTGAAAGATGAAAGAACTAAGATTTATCCCTCAACTACGAGGGGAGGTAAGGAACTGCCATCTAGCTCTGCACTAGATTCTCCTTCTGTTATGAGTAAGCTTGCGACACCTAAACCTGCTTCTGCTATTAATTCTGATATGTCGCATGTTATTGATGATGCCACTTCTACTATGCATGATACTTATGATGAAACTACTTCTGTGCTTGATACTACTGTGCCATTAGGTGAATTTCTTGATGAACAACTTGCTAGGGTTAGAGAGAGTGAAAGTATTGAAAATGAAATCATTGAAGATACTGATGATGAAGGTTCTCCCCCTAAGTATGAATTGCCTGTTGTTCCAGAGGGTTATGTTATGGATGAAGAAACTACTAGAGATATTCTTGCTTGCAATGATAGATCTGATCTTAAGAAGTTATTAGCTAAACTGAAACAGACATCTCGGAATGCTAGAATGAAATATGACCCTGCTTTTGCTACTTCACCTATCTTTGCTACTGATAAGGATTATGAATTCTCTATCGATCCTGAGATAATTACTTTGGTAGAATCTGATCCTTTTAATGGCTATGAATCTGAAACTGTTGTGGCACATCTTACTAAGTTAAATGATATAGCCACCCTGTTCACTAATGATGAGAAATCTCGCTACTACTATATCATTAAGAAATTTCCATTCTCATTAAAGGGTGATGCTAAAACTTGGTTTAATTCTCTTGATCCTGGTTGTGTGTGTAGTCCCCAGGATATGATTTATTACTTCTCTGCTAAATATTTCCCTGCTCATAAGAAACAAGCTGCCTTGAGGGAAATATATAATTTTGTGCAAATTGAAGAAGAGAGTCTCCCACAAGCTTGGGGGAGGCTTCTCCGGTTACTTAATGCTTTGCCTGATCATCCTCTTAAGAAAAATGAAATACTTGATATCTTTTATAATGAAATAACTGACGCTTCCAAGGACCACTTGGATAGTTGTGCTGGTTGTGTTTTGAGGGAAAGAACAGTCGACCAAGCTGAATTGTTATTGAATAATATGTTGACTAATGAAAATAGACACTTCCTGAGCCAATTCCTGAGCCAACTCCTAAACCAACTCCGAAGAAGAGGGCTGTTCTATTTCTCAGTCCTGAAGATATGCAAGAGGCAAAGAAATCTATGAAAGAAAAAGGTATTAAAGCTGAATATATTAAGAATTTACCTCCTGTTGAAGAAATACATGGTGTTAATATACCACCTATTGAAGATACACATGGTCTTGATAATCCGACACAGGTAGTAAATGTAAATTCTCTCTATAGATATGATAAAGTTGAAATCCCATCTACTAAGTTTCCTAGCGAATGTTTGGATGAATTTGATGACTTTATGGCTAGACAAGAAAATTGCAATGCTTATGTTGGTAGAGAATTAAAGAGCAATGCTTATATTATTGGACGCTTGAGTGACTATATGGCTAGATTTAAAGGTGAACTTAAACTCATTAGTAAATATGCTTCTATGGTTACCACTCAAGCAGAACAAGTACTTAAAGCTCAAAGTGATTTGCTTGATGAATTAAATAATAAACATGATTTTGCTGTTAGAGTGGCTACTAGAAGTTGTAAAATGACTCAGCAAACTTTGTATCCTGAAGGCCTCTGATACGTCTCCAACGTATCTACTTTTCCAAACACTTTTGCCCTTGTTTTGGACTCTAACTTGCATGATTTGAATGAAACTAACCCGGACTGATGCTGTTTTCAGCAGAACTGCCATGATGTTGTTTTATGTGTAGAAAAGAAAAGTTCTCGGAATGTCCTGAAAATCCACGGAGGCACTTTTTGGAATTAATAAGAATTTCTGGGCAAAAGAAATACACTAGGGGGCCTAGGGCCTGTCAACGAGACAGGGGGGCGCCCCCCTGTAGGGCGCACCCCCTATCTCGTGGGCCCCCTGGACCTCCACCGACCTCAACTCCAACTCCATATATTCAAGTTCGGGGAGAAAAAAATCAGAGAGAAAGTTTCATCGTGTTTTACGACACGGAGCCGCCGCCAAGCCCTAATCTCTCTCAGGAGGGCTAATCTGGAGTCCGTTCGGGGCTCCGGAGAGGGGGATTCGTTACCGTCGTCATTATCAACCATCCTCCATCACCAATTTCTTGATGCTCACCGCCGTGCGTGAGTAATTCCGTCGTAGGCTTGCTGGACAGTGATGGGTTGGATGATATTTACCATGTAATCAAGTTAGTTTTGTTAGGGTTTGATCCCTAGTATCCACTATGTTCTGAGATTGATGTTGCTATGACTTTGCTATGCTTAATGCTTGTCACTAGGGCCCGAGTGCCATGATTTCAGATCTGAACCTATTATGTTTTCATGAATACAGGTGTGTTCTTGATCCTATCTTGCAAGTCTATAGTCACCTATTATGTGTTATGATCCGACAACCCCGAAGTGACAATAATCGGGATACTTCTCGGTGATGACCGTAGTTTGAGGAGTTCATGTATTCACTATGTGCTAATGCTTTGTTCCGGTTCTCTATTAAAAGTAGGCCTTAATAT
Organism: Triticum dicoccoides; assembly: GCF_002162155.2. Lineage (NCBI taxonomy): Eukaryota > Viridiplantae > Streptophyta > Magnoliopsida > Poales > Poaceae > Triticum > Triticum dicoccoides. The sequence continues at coordinate 449,183,990 of NC_041383.1, read as the reverse complement.
CCCTTAGTTTCCACTAGGACCCCGCTGCCACGGGAGGGTAGGACAAAAGATGTCATGCAAGTTCTTTTCCATAAGCACGTATGAGTATTTATGGAATATATGCCTACATTACATTGATGAACTGGAGCTAGTTCTGTGTCACCCTATGTTATAGCTATTACATGAGGAATTGCATCCGGCATAATTATCCATCAGTGATCCATTGCCTACGAGCTTTTCATATATTGTTCTTCGCTTATTTACTTTTCCGTTTCTACTGTTACAACTACTACAAAACCCCAAAAACAATTATCTTTACTTTTGCCACCGTTACCTTTATTATCATACCACTTTTGCTACTAAATACTTTGCTGCAGATATTAAGTTATCCAGGTGTGGTTGAATTGACAACTCAACTGCTAATACTCAAGAATATTCTTTGGCTCCCCTTGTGTCGAATTAATAAATTTGGGTTGAATACTTTACCCTCGAAAGCTGTTACGATCCCCTACACTTGTGGATTATCAGCCTCCCTAAGAGAATTGAGCAAGATTCTCAGAGAAATAATTTAGATGCACCTAGCCCTTCTAAAAAGAAGAAAAAGAAAAATGATAGGACTTTGCATGCTTCTAGTGAACCTGTTGTAGACACCTGAGAATCCCAATAATATTTCTATTTCTGATGCTGAAACACAATCTGGTGATGAACATGAACCTAGTGATAACGTTAATGATAATGTTGATGTTGATGCTCAACCTAGCAATAATAATGATGTAGAGATTGAACCTGTTGTTGATCTTGATAACCCACAATCAAAGAATCAACGTTATGATAAGAGAGACTTTGTTGCTAGGAAGCACGGTAAAGAAAGAGAACCATGGGTTCAGAAACCCATGCCTTTTCCTCCTAAGCCATCCAACAAAAAGGATGACGAGGATTTTGAGCGCTTTGCTGAAATGATTAGACCTATCTTTTTGCGTATGCGTTTGACTGATATGCTTAAAGTGAATCCTTATGCTAAGTACATGAAAGATATTATGACAAATAAAAGAAAGACATCGGAAGCTGAAATTTCCACCATGCTTGCTAATTATACTTTTAAGGGTGGAATACCTAAGAAACTAGGAGATCCAGGAGTACCAACTATACCATGCTCCATTAAAAGAAACTATGTTAAAACTGCTTTATGTGATCTAGGAGACGGTGTTAGTGTTATGCCTCTCTCTTTATATCGTTGACTTGAATTGAATAAGCTGACACCTACTGAAATATCTTTGCAAATGGCTGATAAATCAACTGCTATACCTGTCGGTATTTGTGAGGATGTGCCTGTTGTGGTTGCAAACGTCACTATGTTAACGGACTTTGTTATTCTTGATATTCCCGAGGACGATAGTATGTCAATTATCCTTGGTAGACCCTTTTTGAATACTGCAGGGGCTGTTATTGATTGCAACAAAGGCAATGTCACTTTTCATGTTAATGGTAATGAGCATACGGTACACTTTCTGAGGAAACAACCTCAAGTTCATAGTATCAATTCTATTGGAAAAATTCCAACTATTATTATTGGAGGTTTTGAATTTCCTCTTCCTACTGTCCAGAAAAATATGATATTCTTGTTATTGGGGATGTGCATATCCTCGTTGAGGTAACCTAGCTTTATTCGAAATTTCTCCGGTTCCATGTTATTCGGAATGAGTTTGTTAACAAGACTTGATCAACCTTGTTAGTGGATTCCTTTTGATGAGCATGAGATGGATGAAGTTAGAAGGCACAACCTTCTGTACCCTACTTTTACTTTCTGTTATTTACATTAAATAAAGTAAAAATAGTATTTTCTGTCTATTTTCTAAATTATACATGCAATAAAAAAATACCCCAAAAATAAAAGTTCTCCAAATGCCCTGTAAATTTAGTATGATTTTTTCTGGAATATTTTAGAATATCTGGCACTGAGAACACAGCAGGGGGAGCTGGCACCTGGCCACGAGGGTCCAGGGCGCGCCCCCTACCTCGTGGGCCCACAGTGGCCCCCCTCCACTTATTCCTGCACCCACACACTTCTTATTCCTCCCCAAAAAGTCACCATCCAGCTCAAGCACGAGTTCTAGCTCATTTTGCTGCGATTTTCGATCTCCTTGCTCAAAGCTCCATTCACAAAACTGCTTTGGAAGATTGTTTCTTGGTATGTGACTCCTCCAATGGTCCAATTAGTTTTTGTTCTAGTGCTTTATTCATTGCAAATTTTTGCTGCCTAGGTGACCCTATTCTTGAGCTTGCATGTCAAATTTATATGGTCCCAAGTAATTCTAATGCATGATATAGGCTCTAGGCACTTGTGGGAGTAGTTGCTATCAATTATATTGAGTTTGTTTCATTTAAATTTCAGAAATTTCTAGAAAAAGATGAAGAGATTGTTCTTGAGGGGCTCTTCTAGCCAAGGCTCTAAGGATAAACAAACTAAGGAGAATGAAAAGGCCAAGTATAATCTTCCTCGTGTGGCGGAAGTACGGCCGTGTGAATGGCCTTGTGATGATTTCTTTAGAGCAGTCAAGATTTATGATGACTTTTATTCTTTGGCTGATAATGCGGGCCTCACCGACTTCCTCCACGACCAGGCTGAACAGTGTCTCTTACTCACCAATACTTTTGTGCAAAATTTCTACTTTTACCCTAAGAAGTCACCTCCTTCAATAGCGTTTCATTTATATGATGTGGCCAGGGAGATGCCACTATATGAATTTTGCATAGTTTGTAAGATATCTTTCGGGGGGCAGCTTAGAGGAACCACATCGTAAAGATGTGGATGGATTTATCAATACTATTACTGTAGGGGAAACGAGGAAGGTTTCCGATGCAAGAATTACTAGCAGACATTTTCCTGTTTTATGCTACTTTGCAATATTTGCTAGTCGATGCTTAATTGGCAGTGGAAACTGCGGAAACCTCAGTGTTCCTGATATTATTATTTTATTCCATGCTTTGTTTCGTGATAACTCTGTTAGTATGGACGCTATTATTGCTAAATGATTAAGCCTGAACCGTACAAAGGGCCCCATCTTTGGACGTATCTATGCTGCACGCCTTGCTAAACATTTCAAGATACCCATTAGGCATTTTGAGAAAGAGGAAAAGCTGTTGCCCCCCACTTTTTTAGATTATAAGAGCATGGTAGCACATGAGTTTATTGTTAATAATGATGATAAGATGCTTTTGTATAATTTGAGATTTAATAAGAAACGTAGTGAGACTATTATCTTGCCTGCACCCTCTTTGTTTGATTTAACTGCAGGCCATTACCTCGTCTTGCCGATGGTTGTTTACGCATACCGGGGCCAGACATCAGCCCCAGAGCCCGAGCCGGAACCGCCACTTGATCCTTATCGTCCATCATCTTATTAGTGGGATTCGGAGGAGATCGCCAACCAGTGGCAATATGATGACACTCCTCAGTACACCGGAGAGAGTAGCATTGATCCATGGCCATAGACCAACTTAGGCCAAAAGCCTATGCTTGGGGGAGTACGTATTTCTCACCGACATTACATTCATGTTCACACACCCATTCTAGTCGTCGGTGCTCATACTTTTTCATTGTACTATCCATGCTAGTTTAAATTCTTTTTCTAGATTTATTCTTGTGTGTTTGATAAACCTTAAGAAAAAACCAAAAAAATTAGTTAGTTTAATTTCCATGTCTGCTAGTAGTAGTAACTAAAAGAAAACCCAAAGAGATTTCTCGTTCTTCTTTTGCTTGTTGGGAGCTTTCCCGTGTAAATAGTTTTATTTCTTTTCTTTCCTTTGGGGGTCGAGAGGAGAAGACCATAAGGAAAATGCTTAGTGGCTCTCGTATGCATGATTGTTGATTTAACCAAGAGCCTATATTACCTTGTCTTCTCCCTTGAATTGAATGCTTGCAGATTCTAGCTTAGTCCAATGCACGTGCACAATTATTATTATCCACACCGTTCAGTCGTGCAAGTGAAAGGCAATAATGATGATATATGATGGACTGATTGAGATGAGAGAAGCTGGTATGAACTCGACCTCTCTTGTTTTTGTAAATATGATTAGTTCATCGTTGTTGATTCAGCCTATTATGAATAAACACGTTTGCAATGACAATTAGAGATTACAGTTGCTTAAGCCATGCTTAACTAGCTAAGAGCTTATAATGGTTTACCTTGCGTGCCAACATGCTATTAAAATGGTTGTGATGTGGTATGATAGGGTGGTATCCTCCTTTGAATGATTTGAGTGACTTGACTTGGCACATGTTCATGCATGTAGTTGAAACAAAATCAACATAGCCTTCACGATATTTATGTTCATGATGGATTATATCCTACTCATGCTTGCACTCAGTGTTGATTAATTTTAATGCATGTTCATGACTATTGTCACTCTCTCAGTTGGTTGCTTCCCAGTCTTTTGCTAGCCTTCATCTGTACTAAGCGGGAATACTGCTTGTGCATCCAAACTCCATAAACCCCAAAGTTATTCCATATGAGTCCACCATACCTTCCTATATGCGTTATTTACCTGTCGTTCCAAGTAAATTTATATGTGCCAAACTCCAAATCTTCAAATGAAATTCTGTTTTGTATGCTCGAGCAGCTCATGTATCAACTGGGGCTGTCTGTATCTTCCATGCTAGGTGGGTTATTCTCAAGAGGAGTGGACTCCGCTGCTCATTCACGAGAAAATGGCTGGTAATCGGGATGCCCAGTCCCATGCTCAAATCAAATCAAAATAATTTAACAAAACTCCCCTAGGATTATTGCTAGTTAGAGGCACCCGTTGTTTCGGGCAAGCCATGGATTGATGCTTGTTGGTGGTGGGGGAGTATAAACTTTACCATTCTGTTTGGGAACCGCCTATAATGTGTGTAGCATGGAATATATCGAGATCTCATAGTTGTTATGTTGATAGTGAAAGTATACCACTCAAAATGTTATTCATCTCTATTTTAAAATTGAGCTCTAGCACCTCTACAAATCCCTGCTTCCCTCTGCGAAGGGCCTATCTATTTACTTTTATGCTGAGTCATCACCCTCTTATTAAAAAGCACCCGCTGGAGAGCACCGCTGTCATTTGCATGCATTACTATTAGTTTATATTGGGTATTACTATGACTGGATCTCTTTTACCATGAATTACAATGTTTAGTCAGTCCTTGATCTTTAAAAGGTGCTCTGCATTTATGTTTTGCGGTCTCAGAAAGGGCTAGCGAGATACCATCTTGTTATATCACATTATGATTGTTTTGAGAAAGTGTTGTCATCCGAGTTTTATTATTATTGCTCGCTAGTTGATTATGCCATTGATATGAGTAAACATGAGACCTAAGTGTTATTGTGAATATGGCTAGTTCATAATCTTTGCTAAAAACTTGAATGCTGGCTTTACATATTTACAACAACAAGAGCAAATAGAGTTTGTAAAAGTTTTTCTTTATCACTTTCAGTTTGTCAACTGAATTGCTTGAGGACAAGCAAAGGTTTAAGCTTGGGCGAGTTGATACATCTCCGTCATATCTACTTTTCCAAACACTTTTGCCCTTGTTTTGGACTCTAACTTGCATGATTTGAATGGAACTAACCCAGACTGACGCTGTTTTCAGCAGAACTGCCATGCTATTATTTTTGTGCAGAAATAAAAGTTCTCGGAATGACCTGAAAATCCACGGAGCAACTTTTCAGAATAAATAAAAAATACTAGCAAAAGAATCAGTGTCAGGGGGCCACACCCTGCCCACGAGGGTGGGGGCGCGCCCCTCCCCTAGGGCGCGCTCCTGCCTCGTGGGCCCCCTGGACGTCCATCGACCTCAACTCCAACTCCATATATTGGCTTTCGCGGAGAAAAAAATCAGAGAGAAAGTTTCATCGCGTTTTACGATATGGAGCCGCCGCCAAGCCCTAATCTCTCTCAGGAGGGCTAATCTGGAGTCCGTTCGGGGCTCCGGAGAGGGGGATTCATCGTCGTCGTCATCATCAACCATCCTACATCACCAATTTCATGATGCTTAGTACCGCGCGTGAGTAATTCCATCGTAGGCTTGCTGGACGGTGATGGGTTGGATGAGATTTACCATGTAATCAAGTTAGTTTTGTTAGGGTTTGATCCTTAGTATCCACTATGTCCTGAGATTGATGTTGCTATGACTTTGCTATGCTTAATGCTTGTCACTAGGGCCCGAGTGCCATGATTTCAGATCTGAACCTATTATGTTTTCATGAATATATGTGAGTTCTTGACCCTATCTTGCAAGTCTATAGTCACCTATTATGTGTTATGATCCGACAACCCCGAAGTGACAATAATCGGGATACTTCTAGGTGATGACCGTAGTTTGAGGAGTTCATGTATTCACGATGTGTTAATGCCTTGGTCCGGTACTCTATTAAAAGAAGGCCTTAATATCCCTTAGTTTCCACTAGGACCCCGCTGCCACGGGAGGGTAGGACAAAAGATGTCAAGCAAGTTCTTTTCCATAAGCACGTATGACTATATTCAGAATACATGCCTACATTACATTGACGAACTGGAGCTAGTTCTGTGTCACCCTATGTTATAACTATTACATGAGGAATCGCATCCGACATAATTATCCATCACTGATCCAATGCCTACGAGCTTTTCACATATTGTGCTTTGCTTATTTACTTTACCGTTGCCACTGTTACAATTACTACAAAACTGCTATCATTACTTTTGCCACTGTTACCGTTACTTCCATACTACTTTGCTACTAAATACTTTGCTGCAGATACTAAGTTATCCAGGTGTGGTTGAATTGACAACTCAACTGCTAATACTTGAGAATATTCTTTGGCTCCCCTTCTGTCGAATCAATAAATTTGGGTTGAATACTCTACCCTCAAAAACTGTTGCGATCCCCTGTACTTGTGGGTTATCAGGGTATTGGAGTCTGGAATTGTTCTGGGGGTACCGGGTGATGACCAGTGTGACCGAAAGGAGTTTCGGAGGCCCCGACAAGTGTTGGGGCACCTTACCGGCCAAGGGGAGGGGCCACACCAGCCCACTAAGGGGTTGTGTGCCCCTTCCACCCCATCTCATGTAACCTGGAGAGGTGGGGGCGCCTCCCCTAGGGCAGCTGCCCTCCCGGCTTGGGGGGCAAGTTTCCTAGGGGTGGGGGCACCCAAACCCATCTAGGGTTTCCCCTGGCCGCCGCCCCCTCCTCTAGATCCATCTAGAGGGGCCGACACCCTCTCCCTTTCCCCCTATATATAGTGAGGGGGTGGGAGGGCAGCCACACCCTTCCCCTGGCGCGGCCCCTCCCTCCTCGAATACCTCCTCCTCCTCCGTAGAGCTTGGTGAAGCCCTGCAGGAAAACTGCAAGCTACACCACCACGCCGTCGTGCTGCCGGAGCACTCCCTCAACCTCTCCTCCCCCTTGCTGGATCAAGAAGGAGGAGATGTCCTCGGGGTGTACATGTGTTGAACACGGAGGCGCCGTCCGTTCGGTGCTAGATCGGATCTTCCATGATTTGAATCGCCGCGAGTAGGACTCCATCAAGCATGTTCTTGTAACGCTTCCGCTTAGCGATCTTCAAGGGTATGAAGATGCACTCCCTCTCTCTCCCGTTGCTAGCATCTCCTAGATTGATCTCGGTGACACATAGGAATTGTTTTCAATTATTTCTACGTTCCCCAACAGCCAACACCTAGCAGGCGGCCCAGTGCCCCCTCAAAGTTTGCACCCATTTACCCCGATGAGACGGGGCATGGCAACAGTGCTACCTGCCACCCCTGAATCCAGGATGAGCATGGCCACAGTGCGGGCATACCGAGCGGACACCCTTTGCCCTACGCGGCACTGTGGCCACGCAGCCCATGATGCGGTCTACGTCAGCAGGAACCATGCTCTCACGATGGGCGGTCCGTATGGCCCGCAAGCGGCGGGCCCTACCTGTCTGCAAGCAACTAGAAGATGGAGAAACCCGAGCAGGCGGCCTCGAAGGCGGGCAGAGCTCTAGCAGGGGGCCCTTCCTCTCCTCGGAGTCTTCACACCATCAATCCGATGAGACAGGGTGTTGCTATAGTAAGCCCCCGCCAGGCGGCGGAACTGTAGCCATGCGCCCTCCGACAAGGCTTGCGTCACCAAGGGCGAGGCTACAGTAAAAGGCAGTCAACATGGCCCACAGGCGGTGGGCCCTACCTGTCGGCCGTGTTCACGGCAGCCAGCAGGACCCACCAAGCGGCGGGCCCCAACAACCGGCGGAGAACCCGACGCCTAGAGACATTGACATCCGGGTCCCACACCCGGACAGATTACCATTGTACCCCTAGGGGGTAGGCCTATATAAACCCCCCAGGTTCACCCATGCAAAGGGTTCAGCATCCCTACCACCATACCCTCACATAGCTGGAGAGGAGATAGAGCTAGCCTTGCCCTTCTTTCTCCTCTAGCCGAACAGCTCAAGGAGCATCCTTGTAGCCACCTCATTAACGATAGTCATCATGCGGAGACCTCACAGAGTGGGACTAGGGGTGTTATCTCCACGGAGAGCCCCGAACCTGGGTAAGAATCATAGGCATTCGAGATCTTGCTCAGTCCCGCTTCCATGACCCGATGACGTACTCCTGTCCCCATCCATGATAAGCCACCTCGTGGCATATTCGCTAGATATCCCTGACATTTGGCGCCCACCGTGGGGCTAAGTGCACCGTTGACCGGAAACACGTTCGGATGGGAACCCTTTTTTTCCTGGCGAGTGCAGCTAGCCCGGCACGCCTAATGGCGTTTGCATCGACGCACTTCGTAGTGTAGAAGCCGCTTGCGCCACAAGCTGTCTCGCTGATCTCATCGGCGGGATCGGCCTCTCCAACGAGCCCGCGCCCGAGGCGGGAGCGGCCAGTTCTGAGAGCTACCTCATATACCTCCTCGGCAAGCTCTGCATCATCGACGAGCTCGCCTCCTATGTGGAGTCCGTTGGCTCCACCGACCCGCCCGTCGAGATGCTCATCGACTCTGACGTGGCTTCCACTGATGCCTTCCCTGGCAACGTGGTGATCATTGAGGACCCGCTCCCTCCTATTGCCAGCGGCATCAGCACTGGCCTCATCACGGAGGTGATGGTCACCGACCGCAGCGAGGACGCTGATGAAGCGGCCTGGGACCCACTGCGAGCCGCCCTGCAGGGCCTGTCTACCCCCGTCACTGCCAACGCTGATGGGCCGACAATGGAGTCATTCTGCGTCTCGCTCCTCGACAGTGCCAACAAGTTGGCGGCCATGAGGCGCCACACCAAAGCCTTCCAGCGCGAGATCAACCGTGTTGCAGGTGGCACGCCGGTTGCTGGCGAGCCCAGCCGAGTCGGCTTGATTCAGCAGCATGGTGCGGCTATCGCCAGCATGTTGGGAGTTGGACGCCCAGTCTACGCTACCCCAATGGAGAACCTGCACGCCGCCCAGGCGGCAGCAGAAGAGCTGGACCACCTGGAGGGCGACGAACGGTGCAACCAGATGACATGCCTCTAGGAGCTCCTGGACATGGCGGCCGCGCAGCAAGACGCGGGCCGCCGCACGATGGAACCCGGCAAGCAAGCCGAGAACCATCCCCCCCCACCGCCATGAGCATGGAGTGACCTCCCAGGCCCCGACAGGCGGCGCTCGCAATCAGCAAGACCAGGAGTCGGCTGCTAGCCGCAGTCGGCACACCCATGTCACGATTATGCATGACCAGCATGGCCACCCCAAGTAGAAGAGCGGCGGGACAAGCATCCGCCTCCCCCGCGTAGAGAAAGGCGCGCTTCACCGCTGCATGTTGACCATCCAACTGTCGGAGGCCGGCTGGGCCCCATGAAGGAGTCCGAGAGAATGACGTGCGGCACCAGATCGAGCGGCTAGCTCGGTCCCTGGCCATAGAAGAAGAAGATGCAATCGGCCCGGCCTGCTTCGTCCCCTGCATTCGCGACGAGCCCTTCCCCAAAGGGTTCTCGCTCCCTCGAGATACTCCCAAGTACAATGGCTCCGTGAAACCGAAAGACTGGCTAGTTGACTACTCCACAGCTGTCAGCATAGCAAACGGCAACAAGCGCGTTGCTGTGAAGTACGTTTCGCTCATGCTCCAGGGCACGGCCCGGACATGGCTGAACAGCCTCAAGCCATACAGCGTCAACAGCTAACTGGATTTCGCAGATGTCTTCATCTGCAACTTCACCAGCACCTACAAGCGGCCCCAAGCCTCTCCAGCTTTCCATGTGCGTCCAAGACCTGACTGAATCCGTCCACGATTACTTGACGCGTTGGGCCGAGTTGCACAACTCCCGTGAAGGGGTGCACAAGGTGCATGTTGGGTAACGTAGCATGCAATTTTGAAAAATATCCTACGATCACGCAAGATCTATCTAGGAGATGCATAGCAACGAGAGGGGGAGAGTGTGTCCATGTACCCTTGTAGACCAAAGTGGAAGTGTCAGTTAACGCGGTTGATGTAGTCGAACGTCTTCACGATCCAACCGATCCAAGTACCGAACGTATGGCACCTCCGTGTTCAGCACACGTTCAGCTCGATAACGTCCCTCGAACTCTTGATGTGGTAGAGGGTCGAGGGAGAGTCCCATCAGCACGACGATGTGGTGACGATGTTGATGATGTGAGCCGTGTAGGGCTTCGCCTAAGCACTACGATGCTATGACCGGAGGAGTAAATTGTGGAAGGGGGCACCGCACACGGCAAAGAGAACAATTGATGTGCTTTGGGGTGCCCCCTTGCCCCCGTATATAAAGGAGGAGAGGGGGAGGCCGGCTGGCCCTGATAGGGCGCGCCAAGAGAGAGGAGTCCTACTAGGACTCCAAGTCCTAGTAGGATTCCCTTTGGTGGAAGGGGGAAGAAGGAAGGCAGAGGGAGAGGGAGAGGGAAAGTTGGGTCGTGCCCCCTCCCCTAGTCCTATTCGGACTCCCCATGGGGGGGGAGTGCCACCCCTTGTGGGCTGTCGTCTCTCTCCCCTATGGCCCATGATGGCCCATTGCTTCCGGGGGGTTCCGGTAACCCCTCCAGCACTCCGTTTTTACCCGGTACCTCTTAGAACTATTCTCGTGTCCAAATAACATCGTCCAATATATCATTCTTTATGTCTCGAACATTTCCAGACTCCTCTTCATGTCTGTTATCTCATCCGGGACTTCGAACAAACTTCGGTCATCAAAAACACATAACTCATAATACAAATCGTCATCGAACGTTAAGCGTGCGGACCCTACGGGTTCGAGAACTATGTAGACATGATCGAGACACAACTCTGATCAATCACCAATAGCAGAACCCGGATGCTCATATTGGCTCCTACATATTCTATGAATATCTTTATCGGTCAAACCGCACAACAAAACACATTGTTCCCTTTGTCATCGGTATGTTACTTGCCCGAGTTTCGATCGTCGGTATCATCATACCTAGTTCAATCTTGTTATTGGCAAGTCTCTTTACTCGTTCCGTAATGCTTCATCCCGCAACTAAATCATTAGTCACATTGCTTGCAAGGCTATAGTGATGAGCATTACCGAGAGGGCCTAGAGATACCTCTCCGATACATGGAGTGACAAATCCTAATCTCGATCTATGCCAACCCAACAAACACCTTCGGAGACACCTGTAGAGCATCTTTATAATCACCCAGTTACGTTGTGACGTTTGATAGCACACAAGGTGTTCCTCCAGTATTCGGGAGTTGCATAATCTCATAGTCAGAGGAACATATATAAGTCATGAAGAAAGTAGTAGCAATAAAACTATAATGATCATAAGGCTAAGCTAGCAGATGGGTCTTGTCCATCACATCATTCTCTAATGATGTGATCCCGTTCATCAAATGACAACACATGTCTATGGTTAGGAAACATAACCATCTTTGATTAACGAGCTAGTCAAGTAGAGGCCTACTAGGGACACTATGTTTTGTCTATGTATTCACACATGTACTAAGTTTCTGGTTAATACAATTCTAGCATGAATAATAAACATTTATCATGATATAAGGAATATATATAAATAGAAACTTTATTATTGCCTCTAGGGCATATTTCTTTCAGTGCAAGCCATCGAGTACTTCACCGCCGGGTGCAGAGGGCACCTTGCTCAAGCACAAGCTCTTGTGCGATGAGCCGGCCACCCTGGACGAGCTCCTGATCATAGCGGACAAATACTCCACCGCCGACTCCTCCATGAAATTGGAAATCCGGGTTGACGCATCTGGAAAGGTGCTCCCACCGGCTCCTCAGACGCCGACTGGTGATTCCAACCGGCGCCAACAGCCAAACGATAACAAGCGCAAGGCCCAACTACCGGCTCCCAACAGCCAGCAAGTGGCGACAGTCGAAGACCAGCAGCCGGAGGGGCAGCCCGACCCCAAGCGTCAAAAGGGCGGCAAGCCTCCTTGCTTGCCCGCCTTCTCCTTCGAGCAAACACTTGATGCTCCATGAAAGTTCCACAATGGCGTGAAGCTGTCCAACCACAACACTCAGAGTTTCCACTGGCTTACCCGAATAGCCAAGGGTGAGGGCATGCCGCCACCGCCTCCGCCTGCCGGCCCGTCGGCTCCGCCTCCTCAGCAGCCGGCGGCCCATCTAGTTGGCACGCTAGAAGACGAGTTTTCCGAAGCCAATGCCACCTACGTCGTCTTCACCAGTGAAGCCGACGACAAGCACAGCCAGCGCTAGCATCGCCGAGAGGTGAACATCGTCGCCCCAGAGGTCCCGAGTTCATGCACTGGTCTGAGGGGGCCATCAGCTCGAGCCGTGCTGACCACTCGGCTGTGATGCCCTCGCCGGGTTCCTATGCCATGGTGCTGGACTCCACCTTCTCAACGGAGAGGCCGGATTGCCGCTTCTCCCGGATCCTAATAGACGGCGGTAGGAGCATCAACATCCTCTACCGCGACACCATGGAGAAGTTTGGCATCACGGAGAAGCAGCTCCTGCCCAGTCGGACTGCCTTCCACGGCATCGTACCCGGACTTTCTTGCTCCCCAGTCGGCAAGATCAAGATAAGCGTCCTGTTTGGTGACAAAAATCACTTCCGCCGCGAGCCAATCTGGTTCGAGGTGGTTGACTTGGATAGCTCCTACCAGGAGCTCTTGGGCCGGGTTGCACTGGCCAAGTTCATGGCAGTACCACACTACGCCTACCTCAAGATGACGATGCCAGGCACCAAGGGCTGCATCACCATAGCCGGTGACTACCAGAAGTTGGTCGCGTGTGCCGCTGCCAGCAGTCGGCTGGCCGAGTCCCTCATCATTGCCAAGGAGAAGCGTCTCCTTGACCGAGTGGTGGCCATGGCCAGCAAGCAGCCGGACATGCCAACCGACCCCAAGGAGACAGAGACCCAAGGTTCCTTCTAGCTGGCCAAAGAAAAAAAGAAGATTGCCTTGGATCCGGCGCACCTGGAGAGATTTGCTGTTGTAGGGTCAAACCTCGACAACAAATAGGAAAGTGAGCTCGTCTCTTTCCTCCGTGAGAATTGGTACGTCTTTGCATGGTCTCCCAAAGACATGCCGGGTGTTCTGACGGATTTCGCTGAGTGAAATGACCGAGAAGAGGTGTCTAGAGGGGGGTGATTGGACCCTCAACAAGCAAAGATAGCAGTTTTTAAGTTTTTCGAGTTGAGGTTGGAAATTAGCACAATTTCAAGCATTCACAATACAATTCAAGAAAGCATGCAAAGAGTATATGAGCAGCGTAAAGTAAAGCATGCAACTTGCAAGAAGGTAAAGGGATGGGGTTGGAGTGTGCAAACGCAATTGGAGACACGAAGATTTTTGGCGTGGTTCTGATAGGTGGTTTTATCGTACATCCATGTTGATGGAGACTTCAACCCACGAAGGGTAATGGTTGAGTGAGTCCACGAAGGGCTCCACCCACGAAGGGTCCACAAAGAAGCAACCTTGTCTATCCCATGGCCATCGCCCATGAAGGACTTGCCTCACTTGGGTAGATCTTCACGAAGTAGGCGATCTCCTTGCCCTTACAAACTCCTTGGTTCAACTCCACAATCATGACGAAGGCTCCCAAGTGACACCTAACCAATCTAGGAGACACCACTCTCCAAAAGGTAATAGATGGTGTGTTGATGATGAACTCCTTGCTCTTGTGCTTCAAATGACAGTCTCCCCAACACTCAACTCTCTCTCATAGATTTAGCTATGGCAGAAAGATGATTTGAGTGGAAAGCAACTTGGGGAAGGCTAAAAAAAGTTATTTAATTTATTATAGTCAAAAAAACTTGGGGAAGGCTAGAAATCAAGATTCTTGTGGTTGGAATGGAACGTCTTGGTCTCAACACATGAGTAGGTGGTTCTTTCTCAGAAAATGAATGGTGGAAGTGTAGGCACGTTCTGATGTCTCTCTCCACAAATGAAAAATGGGTGGAGGGGTATATGGCCTCCACACAAAATCTAATTGTTACACACAGATTCCCAAACTCGGTGAGACCGAATGGTGAAACTCGGTCAGACCAATCCAGGTCAAAATATGAACAGAGTTTTTGGTGGGACCGACAAGGTCAACTCGATGGGACCGATGTGCAAGGGTTAGGGTAATTCCTCAACTTGGTTTGACGGATTACACAAACTCGATGGGACCGATTTTGGTAATAAGCCAACAGAGAATTGGTCAAGCAAACTCGGTGGGACCGATTGCACAAACTCGGTGAGACCAAAATTGTTGCAACATACAACAGGGAATTTGTAAGCCCATCTCAGTGAGACTGAGATCCCATCGGCGAGACCGAACTGATTAGGGTTGGCACTGGCTATGTCAAGGGAACACGGTGGCGCCGGATAGATCAAATCGGTGGGGCTGAGTTTGACTTTTAGGTTTAGGACATATGTGGATATGAGAAAGTGGTTGATGGCTTTGGAGCATATCACCAAGCACTTTGAGAAGCAAGCCATTAAGCAACACCACATCCCCTTTTAATAGTATTGGCTTTCGTATGGACTCAATGTGATCTTGGATCACTAAAATGAAAATGTAGAGTCTTGAGCTTCTGCCAATGTTTGTCCTTAGCAACTTGAAGGGGTTCCACATCCTCTTGTCCATGCCACTCCAATATTGAACTTATCTTAAATATACTAGGTAGAAATATTAGTCCAACAAGTGATATGTTGACATTAATTACCAAAATCACCCAGGGAGCACTTGTGCTTTCAATCTCCCCCTTTTTGGTAATTGATGACAACATACATCAAAGCTTTAGATAAGGATGTTGTAAAAGCAAGTAAAGCTTTGGAAGGACACACAACATGCATTAGCTCCCCCTACATGTATGCAATCATGTTATGATTGATCATAAGAGTATGAGAATGCATAAACATGATAGAGCAAGCAATGAGTTACATGTGTCTTGGCTATATGCATCAGAGCAAATGGTGTAGATACTGGAAATATACCTTCATGTTCATGAGTCTCTCTTGCAAACAATATGTACCTCAGCAAGAGATCTTCATGCACATGAGTGTGATGCATATACTTACCTTGTGGTCTTGAACTAGATTTGAAAGAGATGTACCTGGGTAAACAAGGTTAGATAACACAAGAACATCTACTAGACAGAGCAAGAATAGGAGAACACAAGAATACCAAGATTGGGATGACATGTTGAGGAGTGAGTACTAGGTACTCTATTTGGTTATAGACATGTCCCCAAGAATAAAGATGTGCAATGAATTCCAAATATTTTCTTCCTTAGGTGTCTTTCTCCCCCTGAACCTGAAATTGGATAATGGGAGAAGATAGGGAAAGAAAATCAGAGCAAACAAGATTATCAGAGGAAAATAAAATCATAACATATACTGTCATGTCTTTCCCCTCTTGAAGACACGAGATAACTTTCCTCTTAAGAATAAGAAGCATCTCTCTTATGTGATAAGCTTTGATGTGCTCTCTCCCCCCTTTGACATCAATTTCCAAGAGGGGACTTCTGGAGCATGAGTCAAGTAGGTTTGGTCCTTGAGTCACATTACAAAGCAACATGTAATATAGGATGCTGGTAGAGGACAAGTATCATAGAGTGGAGCTAGGAAAGATTTGCAGATGCAAGTGATACAGTTTTTATCTCAGTATTGAAGTAGGTAGCACTGAGTTGTTATTTTCGCTGGCACCAAGATGGTTCGGTTCATCCGAAGTAAACAATCTGGTGAGGCCGAGTTCAATCCAGAGAGAAAACACTTGTCACCTCAGCTCACTTAGACAAATAAGATCTCACAAGGATATGCAAGGAATTAACTAAAGGATTTGCAATGAATTGGATGCAGGGAAATGCAGAAAATAACAGAGAAAAGAAATCTAGATGAAGTTTTTTTTGAAAGGGGAACAAGCATGGAAGAGACAAATGCAAGAGCACAGAGAAACAACAGAGAACTTCATCTAGAATTGGTCGGCGACAAAGTCACCTATGTTAGAGTATATTGACTTAGGAGTAATGTGATGACACTTGATCATAGGTCATACTTATCATTTAAGCTCAAAATGGGATTGCCATTTTTTTAAGCATTTTGATGTATTCTCATCTTGTTGAGTTGCTTTGACCCATGTCTTGGGGTAAAGCTTCTCTAAGATGGAATGGCATACCTTTGGTGGTGGTGTTGATCTTGGTCATGTAGTTGAACTTGTGTAGGGTGCTCAAAGTTGATGTAGTTCATCAAGAGTTGGGAGCACCACTTGTAATTGGAGTTCATCTTCCTACATGGGATAGTCTTTGCAAGGAAGGGCACTTGTGTATCCAGAATGACAATCATGAAATTTGATATAAAGAAATTGTCAAAGGATATGTTGAAAGGATTCGTGCTTCCTTGTCTTCAACCACCAATTTGTAGAGACTTGGAGATGTAGAGATTGCTTAGAATGTGATTGAGTTGCAATCTCATAGAGTTGGGCTCATCCAAGTACCTACAAGGGTTAGATAGCATGCAAGAGTACGAGTATATCCAACACATATGATCATCATCATAAGAGAAATATCAAGGATTAGTCATAGAAAGGCTCATGCCTTGCATGCATTCACATGGAGTTTCTACTCCAAGTTTGAGGCATCAATGATACTCAATTCACCTCAAACGGAAAAACACTTTCTCATCAAGTGGTTTGGTGAATATATCCGCCAATTGCTTATTGGTACGAACATGCTTAGGTTTGATATCTCCCTCAGCAACATGATCTCGAATGAAATGATGACGAACTTCAATATGCTTAGTTCAAGAATGTTACATGGCATTATGAGCAATCTTAATAGCACTCTCATTGTCATAAAGCAATGGAACATGTTTCACATATATCCTATAATCTTTAAGAGTTTGGGTCATCCAACGTAATTGAGCACAACACGAACCGGCGGCAATGTGTTCCGCTTCGGTGATGGATAAGGATACCGAGTTTTGTTTCTTGGAGGACCAAGACACAAGAGATCTACCAAGAAATTGACAAGTACCTGAAGTGGACTTTCTATCAACCTTATCACCGGCATAGTCCGAGTCGGAGTAGCCAACAAGATTAAAAGAAGACCTCTTAGGATACCAAATGGCAAAATTTGGTGTATGTATTAAGTATCTCTATATCTTTTTCAGAACCTTAAGATGACATTCTTTGGGGGCTGCTTGATATCGTGCACACATGCACACACTTAGCATGATACTGGGACAGGAGGCACATAGATATAACAATGAACCAATAATAGATCGGTAAACCTTTAGGTCAACCTGTTCGCCATCCTTTGTCAAGTCAAGATGTCCACTAGTAGGCATGGGGATACTCATACCTTTGCATTCTTGCATATTGAACTTCTTGAATAAGTCCTTGGTGTTCTTTGTTTGAGAGATAAAGGTTCCCTCCTTAGTTTGCTTGATTTGCAAACCAAGAAATAACTTGAGTTCACTCATCATAGACGTCTCAAACATCTCCGACATTAGCTTTCCAAACTTTTCACTAAAATGAGGGTTAGTTGAACCAAATATGATATCATCAACATAAATTTGGCACACGAATAATTCTCCATTAACCCTTTTAGTAAAGAGTGTAGAATCAATTTTACCAATTTCAAACCCTTTTTCAAGAAGAAACTTAGTCAAGCATTTATACCAAGCTCTAGGAGCTTGCTTAAGACCATAAAAAGCTTTGTGAAGTTTATAAACATGGTTGGGTTTCTTAGGATTAACAAAGCCGGGAGGTTGTTTAACATAAACTTCCTCCTCAATTTCACCATTAAGAAAATAACTTTTGATGTCCATTTGATATAAGGTAATGTCATGATGATTGGCATAAGCAAGTAAGATGCGAATGGACTCAAGTCTAGCAACGGGGGCATATGTCTCACCATAGTCCATACCTTCGACTTGAGTGTAGCCTTGAGAAATAAGACGAGCCTTGTTGCGTACAACTTGTCCATCTTCATCTTGCTTGTTTTGAAACACCCATTTGGTTCCAATTACATTGTACTTCTCATCAGGCTTTTCAACCAACGTCCACACTTGGATCCTCTCAAAGTTGTGTAGCTCTTCGTGCATGGCATTTATCCAATCCGGATCTTCCAACGCTTCTTTAACCTTCATAGGTTCAATACTAGAAATGAATGAGTAATGTTCACAAATGTTAACCAAACGTGTTTTAGAGTGAGTAATTCTGCCGGTTTGAATATCATCAAAGTTTGTTCGATGGGATGATCTCTTGAGACTCTAGCTTGAACTCGTGAGAGCTTTTGTTTGGGTCGGGGTGGAACATCCTCTTCATTGTCTTGTTCTTCCTCTTGTCTTCCTTCATTGTTGTTGGCGTTGTTGTTCTCCCGTGGCGGTGGAGAAGGAGGTCGTGGAGGTTCATCTTGTTGTACATCCTCGTTTTCATCGTCTTGATGTATCCCACTCATGGATGCCTCGAAGTCAACTTGCGGTTCACCTTGATGTGAAGTTGAGGCTTCCACTTGGATGGACGAGGTACTCTCCTTCACCTCCGTTGGGCAAATCTTGCCAATAGACAATTCTTGGATTGCTTCCGAAGGATCTTTGTCACCTACATCAATTGGCAATTGCTCTACTTGCGAGCAGTTAGATTCATCAAACTTCACATCTACCGTCTCTTCAACCTTTCGGGTGAAATTGTTGTAGACACAGTAAGTGTGAGAGTTTGAGCCATAACTGAGAAGGAAACCTTCATGAGATTTAGGAGAAAATTTCGAACGCCGATGCTTATCAAGAATGTAGCACTTTGAGCTGAACACCCGAAAGTATCCAACTTAGGGTTTGTTACCGGTGAGAAGCTCGTATGTCGTCTTGCCGAGTAGCTTGTGAAGATATAGACGATTCGTTGCATGACAAGCTGTCTTAACCGCTTCCGCCCAAAAGTGTTTTGGCATCTTGTACTCATCAAGCATCATTCTCGCCATTTTGATGAGCGTCCGGTTCTTCCTCTCAAGAAATCCATTTTGTTGAGGTGTGTACATAGAAGAGAACTCATGTGAAATCCCTTCTTCGTCAAGAAAGGTGTCCACATGGGCATTCTTGAACTCCGTTCTATTGTCGCTGCGAACCTTCTTGATCTTCACTTCAAATTGGTTTTGGGCCTTCCTAGCAAAGTTTTTGAAGATCTTTTGGACCTGCGATTTACCATCAAGAAAGAACACCCACGTAAAATCCTGAAAAATCATCAACAATGACCAATCCAAATGAGTTACTGAAGGAAATATGCCCTAGAGGCAATAATAAAGTTATTATTTATTTCCTTATTTCATGATAAATGTTTATTATTCATGCTAGAATTGTATTAACCGGAAACATGATACATGTGTGAATACATAGACAAACATATAGTCACTAGTATGCCTCTACTTGACTAGCTCATTAATCAAAGATGGTTATGTTTCCTAACCATAGACATGTGTTGTCATTTGATTAATGGGATCACATCATTAGGAGAATAATGTGATTGACATGACCCATTCCGTTAGCCTAGCACTTGATCGTTTAGTATGTTGCTATTGCTTTCTTCATGACTTATACATGTTCCTGTAAACTATGAGATTATGCAACTCCCGTTTACCGGAGGAAAACTTTGGGTACTACCAAACGTCACAATGTAACTGGGTGATTATAAAGGAGTACTACAGGTGTCTCCGAAGGTACATGTTGAGTTGGCGTATTTCGAGATTAGGTTTTGTCACTCCGATTGTCAGAGAGGTATCTCTGGGCCCTCTCGGTAATGCACATCACTATAAGCCTTGCAAGCAATGTGACCAATGAGTTGGTTACGGGATGATGCATTACGTAACGAGTAAAGAGACTTTCCGGTAACGAGATCGAACTAGGTATTGGATACGGACGATCAAATCTCGGGCAAGTAACATACCGATGACAAAGGGAACAACGTATGTTGTTATGCGGTTTGACCGATAAAGATCTTCGTAGAATATGTAGGAACCAATATGGGCATCCAGGTTCCGCTATTGGTTATTGACCGAGAATAATTCTAGGTCATGTCTACATAGTTCTCGAACCCGTAGGGTCCGCACGCTTAACGTTACGATGACAGTTATATTATGAGTTTATGAGTTTTGTTGTACCGAAGGAGTTAGGAGTCCCGGATGAGATCAGAGACATGATGAGGAGTCTCAAAATGGTCGAGACGTAAAGATCGATATATTGGACGACTATATTCGGAGTTCGGAAAGGTTCCGAGTGATTCGGGTATTTTTCGGAGTACCGGAGAGTTACGGGAATTCGCCGGGGAGTATATGGGCCTTATTGGGCTATACGGGAATAGAGGAGAGAGGCCAAAAGGAAAGAGGCCTGCGCCCCCCTCTGGTCCGAATTGGACAAGGGGGCAGCCCCCTTTTCCTTTTCCCTCTCCCCCTCTTTCCACTTCTCCTACTCCAAGAAGGAAGGAGGGAGTCCTACTCCCGGTGGGAGTAGGACTCCCCTTGGCGCGCCCCCTCCTAGGCCGGCCACACCTCCCCCTCCCTCCTTTATACACGGGGGCAGGGGGGCACCCCATAGACACACAAGTTGATCTACGGATCGTTCCTTAGCCGTGTGCGGTGTCCCCCTCCACCATATTCCACCTCGGTCATATCGTTGCGGAGTTTAGGCGAAGCCCTGCGCCGGTAGAGCATCATCATCGTCACCACGCCGTCGTGCTGACGGAACTCATCCCCGAAGCTTTGCTGGATCGGAGCCCGGGGATCGTCATCAAGCTGAACGTGTGCTGAACTCGGAGGTGCCGTACGTTCGGTACTTGGATCGGTCGGATCGTGAAGACGTACGACTACATCAACCGCGTTGTCATAACGCTTCCGCTTACGGTCTACGAGGGTACGTGGACAACACTCTCCCCTCTCGTTGCTATGTCATCACCATGATCTTGCGTGTACGTAGGATTTTTTTTTGAAATTACTACGTTCCCCAACAGTGGTATCGGAGCCAGGTTTTATGCGTTGATGTTATATGCACGAGTAGAACACAAGTGAGTTGTGGGCGATACAAGTCATACTGCTTACCAGCATGTCATACTTTGGTTCGGCGGTATTGTGAGATGAAGCGGCCCGGACCGACATTACGCGTACGCTTACGCGAGACTGGTTTCACCGTTACGAGCACTTGTGCTTAAAGGTGGCTGGCGGGTGTCTGTCTCTCTCACTTTAGCTGAATCGAGTGTGGCTACGCCCGATCCTTGCGAAGGTTAAAACAACACTAACTTGACGAACTATCGTTGTGGTTTTGATGCGTAGGTAAGAACGGTTCTTGCTAAGCCCGTAGCAGCCACGTAAAATTTGCAACAACAAAGTAGAGGACGTCTAACTTGTTTTTGCAGGGCATGTTGTGATGTGATATGGTCAAGACGTGATGCTATATTTTATTGTATGAGATGATCATGTTTTGTAACCGAAGTTATCGGCAACTGGCAGGAACCATATGGTTATCGCTTTATTGTATGAAATGCAAACGCCCTGTAGTTGCTTTACTTTATCACTAAGCGGTAGCGATAGTCGTAGAAGCAATAGATGGCGTAACGACAACGATGCTACGATGGAGATCAAGGTGTCGCGCCGGTGACGATGGTGATCACGACGGTGCTTCGAAGATGGAGATCACAAGCACAAGATGATGATGGCCATATCATATCACTTATATTGATTGCATGTGATGTTTATCCTTTATGCATCTTATCTTGCTTTGATTGACGGTAGCATTTTAAGATGATCTCTCACTAATTATCAAGAAGTGTTCTCCCTGAGTATGCACCATTGCGAAAGTTCTTCGTGCTAAGACACCACGTGATGATCGGGTGTGATAGGCTCTATGTTCAAATACAACGGGTGCAAAACAGTTGCACACGCGGAATACTCAGGTTAAACTTGACGAGCCTAGCATATACAGATATGGCCTCGGAACATGGAGACCGAAAGGTCGAGCGTGAATCATATAGTAGATATGATCAACATAATGATGTTCACCATTGAAACTACTCCATCTCACGTGATGATCGGACATGATTTAGTTGATTTGGATCACGTGATCACTTAGATGACTAGAGGGATGTCTGTCTAAGTGGGAGTTCTTAAGTAATATGATTAATTGAACTTAAATTTATCATGAACTTAGTCCTGGTAGTATTTTGCAAATTATGTTGTAGATCAATAGCTTGTGTTGTTGCTTTCATATGTTTATTTCGATATGTTCCTAGAGAAAATTGTGTTGAAAGATGTTAGTAGCAATGATGCGGATTGGATCCGTGATTTGAGGTTTATCCTCATTGCTGCACAGAAGAATTATGTCCTTAATGCACCTTTAGGTGACAGACCTATTGCAGGAGCAGATGCAGACGTTATGAACGTTTGGCTAGCTCAATATGATGACTACTTGATAGTTTAGTGCACCATGCTTAACAGCTTAGAATCGGGACTTCAAAGACGTTTTGAATGTCATGGACCATATGAGATGTTCCAAGAGTTGAAGTTAATATTTCTAGCAAATACCCGAGTTGAGAGATATGAAGTCTCCAACAAGTTTTATAGCTAAAAGATGGAGGAGAATCGCTCAACTAGTGAGCATGTGCTCAGATTGTCTGGGTACTTCAATCGCTTGAATCAAGGGGGAGTTAATATTCCAGATAAGATAGTGATTGCAGAATTCTCTAGTCACCATCACCAAGTTAGTAGAAGTTTGTGATGAACTATAGTATGCAAGGGATGACGAAAACGATTCCCGAGCGCTTCGTGATGTTGAAATCAACGAAGTTAGAAATCAAGAAAGAGCATCAAGTGTTGATGGTTGACAAGATCACTAGTTTCAAGAAAAAGGGCAAAGGGAAAGAAAGGGGAACTTCAAGTAGAATGACAAGCAAGTTGTCACTCCCATGAAGAAGCCCAAAGCTGAACCAAAGCCTGAAACTGAGTGCTAACACTGCAAAGGAAATGGTCACTAGAAGCGGAAATGCCTTGAATATTTGGTGGATAAGAAGGATGGCAAAATGAACAAGGGTATATTTGATATACATGTTATTGATGTGTACCTTACTAGTGTTTATAGTAACCCCTGAGTATTTGATACTTGTTCGGTTGCTAAGATTAGTAACTCGAAACAGGAGTTACAGAATAAACAGAAACTAGTTGAGTGTGAAGTGACGATGTATGTTGGAAGTGGTTCCAAGATTGATATGATCATCATCGCACACTCCCTATACTTTCGAGATTAGTGTTGAACCTAAATAAATGTTATTTGGTGTTTGCGTTGAGCATAAATATGATTTGATCATGTTTATTGCAATACAGTTATTCATTTAAAATCAAAGAATAATTGTTGTTCTGTTTAAATGAATAAAACCTTTGATGGTCATACACCCAATGAAAATAGTTTGTTGGATCTCGGTCGTAGTGATACACATATTCATAATATTGATGCCAAAAGATGCAAAGTTAATAATGATAGTGCAACTTATTTGTGGCACTGCCGTTTGGGTCATATCGGTGTAAAGCGCATGAAGAAACTCCATAAAGATGGATTTTCGGAATCACTTGGTTATGAATCATTTGATGCTTGCGAACCGTGCCTTTTGGGCAAGATGACTAAAAACTCCGTTCTCCGGAACAATGGAACAAGCTACTGACTTACTGGAAATAATACATACTGATGTATGTGATCTAATGAGTGTTGATGCTCGTGGCAAGTATTGTTATTTTCTGACCTTCACAAAATGATTTGAGCAGATATGGGTATATCTACTTGATGAAACATAAGTCTGAAATAATTGAAAGGTTCAATGAATTTCAGAGTGAAGTGGAAAAATCATCGTAACAAGAAAATAAAGTTTCTATGATCTGATCGCGGAGACGAATATTTGAGTTCCGAGTTTGGTCTTCAGTTAAAACAATGTGGAATAGTTTCACAGCTCACGCCACCTGGAACACCACAACGTTATGGTGTGTCTGAACGTCGTAACCGCACTTTATTGGATATGGTACGATCTATGATGTCTCTTACTGATTTACCACTATCGTTTTGGGGTTATGCATTAGAGACAGCTGCATTCACGTTTAATAGGGCACCATCTAAATCCGTTGAGACGACACTGTATGAACTATGGTTTAGCAGTAAACCTAAGCTGTCGTTTCTTAAAGTTTGGAGTTGCGATGCTTGTATGAAAAAAGGTTTTCAACCTGATAAGCTCGAACCCAAATCGGAGAAGTGCGTCTTCATAGAATACCCAAAGGAAACTGTTGGGTACTCCTTCTATCACAAATCCAAAGGCAAAACATTCGTTGCGAAGAATGGATCCTTTCTAGAGAAGGAGTTTCTCTCGATAGAAGTGAGTGGGAGGAAAGTAAAGCTTGATAAGGTAATTTGTACCTTCTCCCGAATTGGAAAGTAGTGCATCACAGAAATCAGTTCCAGTGATTCCTACACCAATTAGTGAGGAAGTTAATGATGATGATCATGAAACTTCAGATCAAGTTGCTACCAAACCTCGTAGGTCTTCCAGAGTAAGATCCGCACCAGAGTGGTACGGTAATCATGTTCTGGAAGTCATGTTACTAGACTATGATGAACCTATGAACTATGAGGAAGCGATGATGAGCCCAGATTCCACGAAATGGCTTGAGGCCATAAAATCTGAGATATGATCTATGTATGAGAACAAAGTATGGACTTTGATTGACTTGCTCGATGATCAGCAAGCCATGTTAAATAAATGGATCTTCAAGAGGAAGACGGACACTGATAAGAGTGTTACTATCTACTAAGCTCGACTTGTTGCGAAAGGTTTTCAACAAGTTCAAAGTGTTGAATACGATGAGATTTTCTCACTCGTATCGAAGCTTAAGTCTGTCTGAATCATGTTAGCAATTGCCACATTTTATAAAATCTGGCAAATGGATGTCAAAACTGCATTCCTTAATAGATTTATTAAAGAAGAGTTGTATATGATGCAACCAGAAAGTTTTTGTCAATCCTAAAGATGCTAACAAAGTGTGCAAGCTCCAGCAATCCATCTATGGACTGGTGCAGGCATCTCGAAGTTGGAATATATGCTTTGATGAGTTGATCAAAGCATATGGTTTTATACAAACCTTTGAAGAAGCATGTATTTACAAGAAAGTGAGTGGGAGCTCTGTAGCATTTCTAATATTATATGTGCATGACATATTGTATATTGGAAATGATATCGAAATTCTGGATAGCATGAAAGGATACTTGAATAAGAGTTTTTCAAAGCAAGACCTCGGTGAAGCTGCTTACACATTGAGCATCAAGATCTATATAGATAGATCAAGACGCTTGATAAGATTTTTCAAATAAGTACATACCTTGATAAATTTTTGAAATAGTTCAAAATGGAACAGTCAAAGAAGGAGTTCTTGCCTGTGTTACAAGGTGTGAAGTTGAGTAAGACTCAAGACCCGACCATTGCAGAAAATAGAAAGAGAATGAAAAGTCATTCCCTATGCCTCAGTCATAGGTTCTATAAAGTATGTTATGCTATGAACCAGACCTATTGTATACCTTGCTCTGTGTTTGGTAAAGGAATACAATTTTGATCTAATAAGTAGATCACTGGACATGGGTCAAGAATATCCTTAGTGAGGACTAAGGAGATGTTTCTCGATTATGGAGGTGATAAAAGAGCCCGTCGTAAAAGTTACAACCATGCAAGCTTTTACACCAATCCAGATGACTCTAAGTCTCAATCTGAATATATATTGAAAGTGGGAGCAATTAGCTAGAGTAGCTCCGTGCAGAGCATTGTGGACATAGAATATTTGCAAAATACATACGGCTCTGAATATGACAGACCCGTTGACTAAGCTTCTCTCACGAGCAAAACATGATCATACCTTAGTACTCTTTTGGGTGTTAATCACATAGCGATGTGAACTAGATTATTCACTCTAGTTAACCCTTTGGGTGTTGATCACATGATGATGTGAACTATGGGTATTAATCACATGCAGATGTGAATATTGGTGTTAAATCACATAGCGATGTGAACTAGATTATTGACTCTAGTGCAAGTGGGAGACTGAAGGAAATATGCCCTAGAGGCAATAATAAAGTTATTATTTATTTCCTTATTTCATGATAAATGTTTATTATTCATGCTAGAATTGTATTAACCGGAAACATGATACATGTGTGAATACATAGACAAACATATAGTCACTAGTATGCATCTACTTGACTAGCTCATTAATCAAAGATGGTTATGTTTCCTAACCATAGACATGTGTTGTCATTTGATTAATGGGATCACATCATTAGGAGCATAATGTGATTGACATGACCCATTCCGTTAGCCTAGCACTTGATCGTTTAGTATGTTGCTATTGCTTTCTTCATGACTTATACATGTTCCTGTAAACTATGAGATTATGCAACTCCCGTTTACCGGAGGAACACTTTGGGTACTACCAAACGTCACAACGTAACTGGGTGATTATAAAGGAGTACTATAGGTGTCTCTGAAGGTACATGTTGAGTTGGCGTATTTCGAGATTAGGTTTTGTCACTCCGATTGTCGGAGAAGTATCTCTAGGCCCTCTCGGTAATGCACATCACTATAAGCCTTGCAAGCAATGTGACCAATGAGTTGGTTACGGGATGATGCATTACGTAACGAGTAAAGAGACTTGCCCGTAACGAGATTGAACTAGGTATTGGATACGGATGATCAAATCTCGGGCAAGTAACATACCGATGACAAAGGGAACAACGTATGTTGTTATGCGGTTTGACCGATAAAGATCTTCGTAGAATATGTAGGAACCAATATGGACATCCAGGTTCCGCTATTGATTATTGACCGAGAATAGTTCTAGGTCATGTCTACATAGTTCTCGAACCCGTAGGGTCCGCACGCTTAACGTTACGATGACAGTTATATTATGAGTTTATGAGTTTTTATGTACCAAAGGAGTTCGGAGTCCCGGATGAGATCAGGGACATGACGAGGAGTCTCAAAATGGTCGAGACATAAAGATCGATATATTGGACGACTATATTCGGAGTTCGGAAAGGTTCCGAGTGATTCGGGTATTTTTTGGAGTACGGGAGAGTTACGGGAATTCGCCGGGGAGTATATGGGCCTTATTGGGCTATACGGGAATAGAGGAGAGAGGCCAAAAGGAAAGAGGCCTGCGCCCCCCCTCTGGTCCGAATTGGACAAGGGGGGCAGCCCCCTTTTCCTTTTCCCTCTCCCCCTCTTTCCACTTCTCCTACTCCAACAAGGAAGGAGGGAGTCCTTCTCCCGGTGGGAGTAGGACTCCCCTTGGCGCGCCCCCTCCTAGGCCGGCCGCACCTCCCCCTCCCTCCTTTATATACGGGGGCAGGGGGGCACCCCATAGACACACAAGTTGATCTACGGATCGTTCTTTAGCCGTGTGCAGTGCCCCCCTCCACCATATTCCACCTCGGTCATATTGTCGCGGAGTTTAGGCGAAGCCCTGCGCTGGTAGAGCATCATCATCGTCACCACGCCGTCGTGTTGACGGAACTCATCCCCGAAGCTTTGCTGGATCGGAGCCCACGGATCGTCATCGAGCTGAACGTGTGCTGAACTCGGAGGTGCCGTACGTTCGGTACTTGGATCGGTTGGATCGTGAAGACGTACGACTACATCAACCGCGTTGTCATAACGCTTCCGCTTACGGTCTACGAGGGTACATGGACAACACTCTCCCCTCTCGTTGCTATGTCATCACCATGATCTTGCGTGTACGTAGGAATTTTTTTGAAATTACTACGTTCCCCAACAGTTACCACCGAGACTCTTGTAGGCATTGAGACCGAAAAGATCCATGTGAAGTAGCTCGAGCGGTCTCCTTGTGGTCATGATGTTCTTCACGGGGTGGCTTCCTCCAACCTGTTTTCCTGCTTGGCAAGCACTGCAAAGTCTATCCTTGTCAAATATGACATCTTTAACACCAAGGATATGATCACCTTTAATAAGCTTGTCAAGATTTTGTATGCCCACATGACCTAACCTTCTATGCCACAACCAGCCTTTAGAGGATTTAGAAATTAAGGAAGTTCTAGGTTGATCCTTTTTAGTGAAATCAACAATCTATAGATCACCTCTACGTATGCCGGCAAAGACCAATTTATGATTATCTCTTCGAAACACTTGACAATCTACTTTAGTAAATTGGACATTGAATCCAAAGTCAGCTAGTCTAGATACAAAAAGTAGACTATAGCCAAGAGATTCGGCCAGCATAACATTTTGTATGGAGCTGTCATGTGAGATGGCCACCTTACCGAGGCCAACCACCTTACCCTTTGAGTTATCACCGAAAGTGACGTACTTTCGAGGGCCATCGTTTTCAGCAAGCTCATGAAGCATATCTTTGTCTCCGGTCATATGGTCGGTACATCCACTATCAAGGACCCATTCCTTTCCTCCAGCCATGTAGCCACGAAGGTTAGCCATAAGACCAAAGTGTCTCATAGATTCTTCAAGATCAAGATCACAATCATCATCCTCATCATAGTATCCATGTTCAAGATCGTCTTGCAAATGATCATTTCCTAGAGAGAGTGATTCATTAGATATATGTTTTTGACGATGTTCATCTCTATGAATTCTAATGGCTTCGGAAATGATATCGCTAATAATTCCAACATCTCCTTTTGCACGCATAAGGTCACGAAGCTCAAATAAACAATCTCCAAACTTAGGATCATTGGGGTTCATCTTATTCAAAGCAATAGACTTGTGAAGAATCTCATCTAAGTTTTTCAAGGAATAGTCCGGAAATCGTTCCTCAAGAAATATCCATATGGTATAAGCACAATCAAGAGTTGGCAAGCAACCAATCAAATTTCTAGGCAAACCTCTAGTGATAAGATTGATAGTTCTAAGATTGCGAAACATGTAGAAAGACTCATCATGGGTAGGATGCAAGGGGTCAACAAGGGGTTCACAAGGAGTAGTAATGTACTTGTTCAAGTGATATTCATAAAAAAAATCCAAGCATCTCATTTTTCCACTCACTAAAGAACTCTCCATCAAGCATAGGCACTCTACGTCTAAGACTCCCCAACATAGACTCATCCATCTTCCTCCAATGGTGATTAAACCAAAGAAATGGAGACCAAAGCTCTAATACCAATTGAAATGATCGAGAAGAGGTGTCTTGAGGGGGGGGGGTGTTAGACCCTCAACAAGCAAAGATAGCAGTTTTTAAGTTTTTCAAGTTGAGGTTGGAAATTTGCACAATTTCAAGCATTCACAATACAATTCAAGCAAGCATGCAAAGAGTATATGAGCAGCGGAAAGTAAAGCATGCAACCTGCAAGAAGGTAAAGGGATGGGATTGGAGTATGCAAACGCAATTGGAGACACAGAGATTTTTGGCGTGGTTCCGATAGGGGTGCTATCGTACATCCACGTTGATGGAGACTTCAACCCACGAAGGGTAACGGTTGCGCGAGTCCATGGAGGGCTCCACTGACAAAGGGTTCACGAAGAAGCAACCTTGTCTATCCCACCATGGCCATCACCCAAGAAGGACTTGCCTCACTTGGGTAGATCTTCATGAAGTAGGCGATCTCCTTGCCCTTACAAACTCCTTGGTTCAACTCCACAATCTTGACGGAGGCTCCCAAGTGACACCTAACCAATCTAGGAGACACCACTCTCCAAAAGGTAATAGATGGTGTGTTAATGATGAACTCCTTGATCTTGTGCTTCAAATGATAGTCTCCCCAACACTCAACTCTCTCTCACAGATTTGGCTATGGTGGAAAGATGATTTGAGTGGAAAGCAACTTGGGGAAGGCTAGAGATCAAGATTCTTGTGGTTGCAATGGAATGTCTCGGTCTCAACACATGAGTAGGTGGTTCTTTCTCAGAAAATGAATGGTGGAAGTGTAGGCACGTTCTGATGGCTCTCTCCACAAATGAAGAATGGGTGGAGGGGTATATATATAGCCTCCACATAAAATCTAGTTGTTATACACAGATTCCCAAACTCGCTGAGACCGAATGGTGAAACTCGGTCAGACCGATTCAGGTCAAAATATGAACGTTAGAGTTTTCGGTGGGACCGATGTGCAAGGGTTAGGGTAAATCCTCAAATCAGTTTGACCGATTACACAAACTCAGTGGGACCGATTTTGGTAATAAGCGAACAGAGAATTGGTCAAGCAAACTCGGTGGGACCGATTGCACAAACTCGGTGAGACCAAAGTTGTTGCAATAGGAAACAGGGAATTTGCAAGCCCATGTCGGTGAGACCGAGATCCCATTGGTGAGACCGAACTGATTAGGGTTTGGCAGTGGCTATGTTAAGAGAACTCGGTGGAGCCGGATAGATCAAATCGATGGGGCCGAGTTTGACTTTTAGGTTTAGGACACATGTGGATATTAGAAAGTGGTTGAGGGCTTTGGAGCATATCACTAAGCACTTTGAGCAAGCATGCCATTAAGCAACACCTCATCCCCTTTTAATAGTATTGGCTTTCCTATGGACTCAATGTGATCTTGGATCACTAAAATGAAAATGCAGAGTCTTGAGCTTCTGCCAATGTTTGTCCTTAGCATGTTGAAGGGGTTCCACATCCTCTTGTCCATGCCACTCCAATGTTGAACTTATATGAAATATACTAGGTAGAAATATTAGTCCAACAAGAGATATGTTGACATTAATTACCAAAATCACCCAGGGAGCACCTGTGCTTTCACCGAGCACAATCTATATGTGAGGCCGAATGCAAAGCCAGTCAAGCAGCCCCTATGACGCCTGTTAGAAGAGAAGAGAAGAATTCTTGGTGAAGAGATCGCCTGGCTTCTGGCAGCCGGCTTCAACATGGAAGTGTTCTACCCGGACTGGCTCGCCAACCTAGTCCTCTTGTTGAAGAAGAATAACAAGTGGCGTATATGCATCGACTACACTAGCCTCAACAAAGCATGCCCCAAGGATCCTTTTGACTTGCCCAGGATATATCAAGTGATTGACTCCACAGCCGGATGTGAGCTGCTGTCCTTCCTGGACGCCTATTCAGGCTATCATCAGATCAAGCTGAACCCCGCCGATCGGCTGAAGACCGCCTTCATCACGCCATTTGGAGCCTTCTGTTACCTGACCATGATGTTTGGCTTGAGAAATGTCGGCGCCATGTTTCAGCGTTGCTTGCAAAAGTGCCTCCTCAAGCAACTCGGCAAAAATGCCCACGTCTATGTAGACGATATTGTGGTGAAGACGAAGAAGCGTGACACCCTTCTAGAGGATCTCAAGGAGACCTTCGACAATCTGTGTCGTTTTCAAATCAAGCTCAACCCAGATAAATGTGTCTTAGGAGTACCAGCCGGCCAGCTCCTTGGTTTCCTTGTCTCTGAATGCGGCATCGAGTGCAACCCCATGAAGATCAAGGCCATTGAGCGGATGCAGAGACCCACCCAGCCACGGGACGTCCAGAAGTTCATTGGGTGCTTGGCATCTCTCAGTCGGTTCATCAGTCGGCTGGGCGAGAAGGCCCTCCCCCTGTACCAGCTAATAAAGAAGACCACCTGCTTCAAGTGGAATGACAAGGTGGACGAGGCTTTCCTCCAGCTCAAGCGGATGCTGACCACGCCGCCTATCCTGGCTGCTCTGGCTGCTAAGGAACCCATGTTCCTCTACATCGCCGCCACCAGCCGGGATGTCAGCACTGTGATCGTGGTCGAGGGCCTAGAAGACGGCAAGGCACAGCCGGTCCAGAGACCCGTTTACTACCTGAATGAGGTGTTGTCCGCGTCCAAGAAGAATTACCCCCACTACCAGAAGATGTGCTACGGCGTGTACTTTGCCGCCAAGAAGCTCAAGCAATACTTCCAGGAGTACACCATCATGGTCGCCTACACCGCCCCACTTGCCGAGATCATAGGCAACAGAGATGCATCAGGCTGGGTGGCCAAATGGGCCATTGAGCTGGCTCCCTACACCATCCTCTACCAGCCCCGCACCGCCATCAAGTCCCAAGCGCTGGCCGACTTCCTAGTCGACTGGGCCGAGACCTAGTACCTGCCGCCAGCGCTGGATTCCACCCATTGGCGGATGCATTTCAACGGCTCGAAAATGCGCACTGGTTTGGGAGCCGACATCATCCTTACCTCTCCCAAAGGTGACAAGCTCAAATACATGCTGCAAATTCACTTCGTCGCCTCCAACAACGTGGCCGAGTACGAGGCGCTTATACACAGACTCTGGCTAGCCAAGGAGATTGGCATCCGTCGGATTTTGTGCGACGGCGACTCGGAGTTGGTGGTCCAGCAGTCGTTGGGTGACTGGGACGCCAAGGATGCAAACATGGCGAGCTACCATTTCCTCGTCTAGCAGATCAGCGGGCACTTTGACGGGTCCGAGTTCCTTCATGTGCCACAGGCCGACAACGAGCAAGCCAGCGCCCTGGCCCGGATCAGCTCCACCCGACAAGCCATACCAGCTGGTGTTTCACTCTAGTGCCTGCGCAAGCCGTCTATCAAGCCTTCGCCGGAATAAGAATCCATCTTCGTGCCGACTGACCCCGTAGCAGTCGGATCCGGCTCGGGGACTTCAGCATTCGGCCCAGGGACTGCATCACTCGAACCCGACACGGGGACTTCAGAACCTGGCCCAGGGGCTGGAGCAATCGGCCCGGGGACTTCAGCAGGTGGCTCGGGACTGTGGCACTCAAACCCGATCCGGGGACTTCAGAACCCGGCCCGAGGGCTGCAGCAGTCGGCCCGGGGACTTCAACGATGCAGCAAGCAGCGGCCAGCTCCGACCCACCACCTCCCAACCCAACCGCCCTGGTTCCGTTACTGTCATGACAGTGGTGGAAGCACCATCTTGGGTCCAGCCCATTCTCAACTTCCTGGTGAGCAGAGAGCTACCAGCCGACGAGATTCTAGCCCGGCAGGTGCAACGCCCGGCAGCAGCATATACAATAGTGAACGAAGAGCTTGTCAGGCGTAGCGTGATTGGTGTCTTCCAGTGCTGTGTAGAGTCGGAGAAAGGCATGGCAATCCTTAGAGATATTCACCAAGGCGAATGCGGACACCATGCCGCTTTCAGATCCCTCGTCGCCAAAGCTTTCTGCCATGGTTTCTTCTGGCCGACTGCTTTGGATGATGCCAAGAAGTTGGTCCAAAAGTGCAACGGGTGCCAACGCTTCAGCTCCAAGCAACACCTGCCGGCCTCTGCACTCAAGACCATCCCCATCACTTGGCCATTTGCCGTTTGGGGCTTGAACATGGTGGGCCCATTCAAAACAGCACGCGGCGGCATGACCCACCTGCTGGTCGCCGTGGACAAGTTCACAAAGTGGATTCAAGCAAAACCGATCAAGAAACTGAGTGGTCCGACTGTTGTGACCTTCATCGCGGACATCACTGTCCGGTACGGCATCCCGCACAACATTATCACCAACAATGGCACAAACTTCGCCAAAGGCACCTTGGCCCGTTTCTACGCGATGCAGGGCATCCGGTTTGACTTAGCGTTTGTTGCCCATCCGCAGTCAAACGGCCAGGTAGTGCGAGCAAATGGCCTCATCCTATCCGGCATCAAGCCCCGACTGGTCGAGCCGCTGGAGTGCTCGGTTGTCTGTTTGTTCGAGGAGCTGCCGGCTGTCCTTTGGAGTCTCCGGACTATGCCGAACAAAGCAACCGGCTTCACTCCCTTCTTCCTCGTGTACGGGGCCGAGGCCATCATCCCAATCGACATCGAGTTTGACTCGCCTCGCGTCACCATGTACACTAAGGCGGAAGCAAAAGAGGCGCGAGAAGGTGGTGTCGATCTGCTGGAAGAGGCCCGATTGTTAGCACTCAACCGGTCCGCCATCTACTAGCAGAGCCTACTACCACAGCCGGAAGGTCAGGCCTCGATCCTTCTGCGAAGGGGACCTTGTGCTCCGGTTGATCCAACGAACAGCCGGCCAACACAAGCTCTCGGCTCCTTGGGAGGGGCCTTTCATCAGCAGCAAGGCCTTGGGCAATGACTCCTACTACCTCATCGATGCACAAAAGCCCATGGCATGCAAGAGAGACGACTCTGGCAAGGAAACGGAGTGCCCATGGAACGCGAATCTTCTTCGGCGATTTTACAGTTAATGCAGTATGTACCACACTACCTTTTGTATTAAGCAAAGACAACATGTCCCCCGAGGAGCACTCGGGTGCTACCTTTTTATCTATATGATAAGATTTCGCCTATGAATGCATTATTTCTGTCCTTCACCCAACACAGGGTTCGGTCAGCCGGCCCGGGAGCTAGCCGCCTTGACCTATGTTGGGACCACCCACAGTCGGCCAAGTAGTGTGCCGATAGCCGAGCCCTCTCTTGCCTTAAGCCACAGTTCACAGAGTGACTGTCTGGTTGGCAAGAGTTAAAGGTAGGAAAGGTTGTCCATGCGAAAAATGACTAAGGAAGAACACCAATACACGCCAAGCCGGCTCCTTGCCTCACCCACCCGGCTGCAGAGCAGCCGGCCGGTCGGCTTGTCGCTTGCCCAACTACGCTCTAGATGGCCAAAGTACTTGTCTATCCTAAATGGCAAAGTCCCTAACCCGACCACAGCCTGCAGAGCGGCTGTTTAGTTGGCAGGGCGGTAGCCAAAGTAAGGCGGCAAAGGAAAAAACCAAACAGAGCAAAAGCAAAACCAAGTGAAAACCCGGCAAGAGCACAAGCATGTGCGCAATAAAGTTACTTACACAACAAGAGGCCCATGGCTAGCATTCAACAGAGTTTGAATTACACCCCCAGTGGGTGGAATTGCGCAAATTTAACATATTTGTTCAAAGACATAAATACGAAAAAACTTCAAAGATAAGCGGCTGCCTAGGCCAGGGACGCTGCAGGCGGCGGCGACAGGTCGGCAGAGGCATCGGCTGGTGGAGCGTCCAACTAGCGGGTCTCGCCTTGGTCGGCATCAGCGACAGTCGATGCGGTCTCCTACGGCTCGCTGGTCGAGGCCCGATTGGGCTGAGGCTGGCTGGCCGCTTTATCGTTCAGTGCGACGTCTTCGCCTTCCTCGTCCACATAATCCTCACCCTTGTCGCTGGAGGCGATCTCCTCCGCCGAGTCCTCCCCCTCCTCCGGGTTCAGCCCAAACCAGGAGGGCGGTGCTTCAGCGCCCTCGTCGTCCTGCTCCAGGATGAAGACACCGGTGTTGGCTTACTTGGCGATCGCCACCACACGCTTGGCAAGTTCATCGCGCACCGCCTCCAGCTCTGGCCCGGCCTCCTGCCGAAAGGTGGCCAGCTGCACCAGCCTCAGATCCGGATACCAGGCCTTTGCAAACTCTACTGCAGTCCTGGAGCCCACCCGAGCCGCGACAGCCTTCCAGGCCTCGATCCGCTCGGCCGCCACCTCCAACCAGTCGGTAGTCCGACTGGGAGTCCGGGGAATCTGGGCATCCAGCTAGAGCCCTACCAAGACCTGCAACCCCGCGCGCTGCAGGCGGCGGAGCAGGCGGCGCGCCGGCTCAAGGCATATCTGGATGGCCAGGAGCTGCTCGCCAAGATTCCGGGGCGCGTTTGACGGAATGTCCATGCCCGTCCTCCACCGCTGCTCGCACCGCGCCTCGACGGCCTGGCAGACAACGACGGAGCGACCGGGAGGAAATTCTGTCCAAGAAGAAGATTATTTAGAAGTCGGCTCTTGTAGTAGTTGGTGACTAAGCAGGAAAAGAAGAAAGGATTAACCTTCAACGATGTCGTCAATCACTCCGTAGCTGTCTGATAGCAGCTTATCCTTCTCGGCCCAGTCTGAGCGACGAGTCTCGTACTCGACCTTGAGGAGCGCCTCACTGTCTTTCAGCCGTTGGAGCTCCGCCTTGTACTTCTCCGCCTGGTCTGCCAGCTCCTTCGCCAGTCGGTCGCTATCTTTGGCGGCTTGGTTGCGCTCCTGCTCCAGCTCAGTCTCGAGCTCACCCACGCACGCCTGCAGATGAGCAGCCGCCTCTGCCGAAACAAAGAAGAAGCATCAAGCATCGACGAAAAAACAAGAAGTTGCCAGAAGATCCGGCCCGACTGCTCAGCAGTCGGCCCGAATCTCGGGGGCTACACCCAGTGGGTGCGCTCACGCGCCCCCACTGGAAGACGGCCCTACATACCTCGGCTCTGGTTTAGGTCGGCAGTCCACTTGACCAGCACCTGGTGCTGTTAGTTGTAGGCAGTCGCACGCAAGTTGTGGTAATCCTGCAATAGAAGAGACAAGTCAGCACTCAGAAGCTCACCTTGAAGTTCCGACCTGCCTACTCAGCAGCCGACCCGGAACTCGGGGACTACACCCAGTGGGTGCGCTGCCGCGCCCCAACGGAAGATTACAAGAATTGAAAACAAGAGCAAAAGTGTACCCGGACGGCCGTCTACATCGCCCGCAGCTCCTCCCTGGACTTCAGGAGGGTGGCACCATGGGTGTTGAACTGCTCCAAGATGTCCTTCACCGCCGTGTTGAGGACACCCGAGCCGCCTCCTAATGCCCAGTCCGGCAGAGCGGCGCTGGTGGCCTTAGTGTCAGGTGTTGACGAGCTCGCAGCCCCAGCTTCCATCGGCCTCAGCGCCGAGACCGCCCGCATAGGGCGCTGGCGCGCAGGGACACGACTCACCAGCACCTGGTTCACCACCAGCTCAACGCTGGACAATGGCACTTCCAGCACTTCGGGTCGGCTGCCTCGCTCGCCAGCAGTCGACGCGCGCGGAGGCACTTCCGTCTCCAGGATGACGGAGTTAGTCCTTCCCCTCTCCGGGGCCGACTGGTCGGCCCCGGCTTCTCCAGTCGGCGCCTGGTCCTCCACC
Source organism: Triticum dicoccoides (assembly GCF_002162155.2). Classification (NCBI taxonomy): domain Eukaryota; kingdom Viridiplantae; phylum Streptophyta; class Magnoliopsida; order Poales; family Poaceae; genus Triticum; species Triticum dicoccoides. The sequence continues at coordinate 449,146,752 of NC_041383.1, read as the reverse complement.
ACCAGCGGCTCCGTCTGCTATGGGCCGGTGGCCTCCGGAGCCCCGTTGCGAGTCACCTCCTCCTCCCGTGCCTTGGCCGCCGCGTTCGCCTGCGCCTTGGCCGCCGCGTCAGCCACCGCCCGTGCCATGTCTGCCGCCCCCGCCTTTGCCTGGGCCGCGGCATGCCGCTCCTGCTGCGCCTCCTGCGCATTCCTCTCCGTCGCCTCCCAAAGGGCAGCGCCCGGGTCCACGCAGCGGACGTCTTCGGTGCCGCTTGCCGCCCCAATCACCGAGGCATACGAGGCCCGCAACAACGAAAGCGGAGCCCTGCACAAACACGACAAGAGAAGCTAAGAAGAGTTTGCAAGAAGAGAAGCAAGCGCAAGACGGAGATTCTCAAGGAAGAAAAACACAAGACAAAAAGGATCAAGCCAAAAGCGGCCAAGATGCTTATGCGGACACCATTGGGTGCTGCTTTGGGCCCTTCCAGATGATGGCCGCCTTCGCAGCCTCTTGCCGCTTGGTCGCAGCGACTGTGGCCCTGGCCTTTTTGGGCGGCCGGCTACCGAGCATCCCTGCGTCGGCGCGACGCTTTGGCATGCCGGGAGCTCAAGTCGGCGTCGTCGAGGACCCGGCGCCTGTCCTGCTGGCGTCCGGGGCACGGTGTGGCTTGTCGTCCTCCTTGTTGTCGTCCAGCCAGTCTCGGATGACGGCGCCTCCTCCCGCGGAGCCGCCTGCTCCCTCGCCGTCGCTACCAGTGGCGACGTCCTCCTCCATCGCGGCCGCCCCTAGCTCGGGGTCGTCCATGTCGCTCTCCGTGCGGTCTGCCAGGTACTGATGGCCTGAACCCGGCGCGTCGGTTGCCATCTAGCCCGAGAAGCGCTACATCATGGTCATATGGTCAGGCGGCACGAAGAGCTTGGCGCAAGCAAACACAGAAAACCAGAACCTCACCGGAGGCGTGCTACGTCTTGAGCTTGCTTTGGTTTTCCTTGAAGAGGAAAGGGTGATGCAGCAAAGTAGCGTAAGTATTTCCCTCAGTTTTTGAGAACCAAGGTATCAATCCAGTAGGAGGCTCCTCAAAAGTCCCACACACCTACACAAACAAACAAGAACCTCGCAACCAACGCAATAAAGGGGTTGTCAATCCCTTCACGGCCACTTGCGAAAGTGAGATCTGATAGAGATAATATGATAAGATAAATATATTCTTGGTATTTTTATGATATAGATTGGAAAAGTAAAGATGCAAATAAAAGTAGATTAGAAGCTTATATGATAAAAGATAGACCCGAGGGCCATAGGTTTCACTAGTGGCTTCTCTCAAGATAGCATAAGTATTACAGTGGGTGAACAAATTACTGTCGAGCAATTGAGAGAAAAGCGAATAATTATGAGATTATCTAGGCATGATCATGTATATAGGCATCACGTCTGTGACAAGTAGACCGACTCCTGCCTGCATCTACTACTATTACTCCACACATCGACGGCTATCCAGCATGCATCTAGAGTATTAAGTTCATAAGAATAGAGTAACGCATTAAGAAAGATGACATGATGTAGAGGGATAAACTCATGCAATACGATATAACCCCCATCTTTTTATCCTCGATGGCAACAATACAATACGTACCTTGCTGCCCCTGCTGTCACTAGGAAAGGACACCGCAAGATTGAACCCAAAGCTAAGCACTTCTCCCATTGCAAGAAAGATCAATCTGGTAGAACAAACCAAACTGATAATTCGAAGAGACTTGCAAAGATAACTTAATCACACATAAAAGAATTTAGAGGAGATTCAAATATTTCTCATAGATAAACTTGATCATAAACCCACAATTCATCAGATCTCGACAAACACACCGCAAAAAGAGTTACACCGAATAGATCTCCAAGAAGATCGAGGAGAACTTTGTATTGAGATTCAAAGAGAGAGAAGAAGCCATCTAGCTAATAACTATGGACCCGAAGGTCTGTGGTAAACTACTCACAACTCATTGGAAGGGCCTTGGAGATGATGCAGAGGCCCTCCATGGTTGATTCTTGTCGGTGTCAAAACCGGTGGATCTCGGTAGGGGGTCCCGAACTGTGCGTCTAGGCGGATGGTAACAGGAGACAAGGGACACGATGTTTTACCCAGGTTCGGGCCCTCTTGATGGAGGTAAAACCCTATGTCCTGCTTGATTGATATTGATATTGTGGATGTTTACAAGAGTGGATCTACCACAAGATCAATGAGGCTAAACCCTAGAAGCTGGCCTATGGTATGATTGTAATGGTTGTTGTTGTCGTCCTACGGACTAGAGCCATCCGGTTTATATAGACACCGGAGAGGGCTAGGGTTACATAGAGTCGGTTACAATGGTAGGAGATCTACGTATCCGTATCGCCAAGCTTGCCTTCCAGGCCAAGGAAAGTCCCATCCGGACACGGGACGAAGTCTTCAATCTTGTATCTTCATAGTCTTGGAGTCCGGTCGATGATGATAGTCCGGCTGATGATGGTAGTCCGGCTATCCGGACACCCCCTAATCTAGGACTCCCTTAGTAGCCCCTGAACCAGGCTTCAATGACGATAAGTCCGGCGCGTATATTGCTTGGCATTGCAAGGTGGGTTCCTCCTCCGAATGATAGAAGATTGTGAACACCAGGATAGTGTCCGGCTCTGCAAAATAAAATGCACATTCCACCGTAGAGAGAATAATATATACACAAGTTCAATCTGCTGACGTTTTTTGCGGCCTGACATCACGCCACTACCAAGCCATTACTTGAATCGTTTTTTACTCTACCACCTCAGCGCATTTAGCAAAGCGGTTTCCTTGGCATGTCTTGTCGAAGCAGAGATAGTGTTCCCCCTTAATCCGGGATTCTCATCAATACAGACGTGGGTAACCCAACCGCGCCATTGATGGTGACGCTTGGGGGATAAGCGAGTTTTACCAGGCCGGTGGGGGACGCGTAGACTTTGCCCGCCTATATAAGGGATAAGGATTCACCTTTTCACCTACGCCTTCTTCCTCCTTTGCTTATCCATCTCCGCGCACTCGAGCTCCAGCGCCCAAGCCCGCACATCTCGTCTCAACCTTCCCCAGTCATGTCTGGAGCGGGAGGCAAGTGGATGACCTCCTCCGTTACGGAGGAGCACATCGAAAGACTGCGCAGCGCCGGCTACCTGTCCGGTGACATTGCGCACCTGCTGCCCGATGAGGGGCAGCTCATCACCACCCCCAGGCCCCATGAGAGGGTCGTTTTTCTTCCCCACTTCCTCCGCGGACTGGGCTTTCCACTTCACCCCTTTGTCCGGGGGCTCATGTTCTACTACGGCCTGGATTTCCATGATCTGGCGCCGAACTTCATCCTCAACATCTCGGCGTTTATCGTCGTGTGCGAGGCCTTCCTCTGCATCCAGCCCCACTTCTGCTTCTGGCTCAAGACCTTCAATGACAAGCCGAAGGTAGTGAAGGGCACTCAAGCGGAGTGCGGAGGCGCCATGTTGGGCAAGATGCCCAACGTCCTTTAGTTCGAAGGGGCCTTCGTGGAATCCGTCAAGGGGTGGCAATCGGGGTGGTCCTATATCACCGAGCCGCGCGACCCTACGTGGGCGGCGGCCCCCGAGTTCAGATCTGGTATCCCCACGCAGCTCACCTCCTGGAAAGAGAAGGGCTTGCTGTGGGGTAGTTCGGAGGAGCTGACGGGACTCCAAGCCTATATCCAGAAGCTGGTGAAGAAGCTCAGGCTGGTTAACATGGTCCAAGTCATGCTCGTCCGCCGGATTCTCCCATGCCAGGAGCGGGCATTCAATCTGTGGGAGTTCAATCCAGAACAACACCAGGCGCTGAGCGGGCTCTTCGACACGACGTACGAAGGCGCCTGGAGGGTGCTGTTTAAGGGCGCCGAAGCCCCCGCATCCGCGACTGAAGATCACGGATTTCGCTCGCAGCGCCAAGCCGACAAGGTAAGTGATTCTACCCCTTTACGGGACACTTGCTTTTCATAGTTTGACTCTATGCGGGTTTTAATTTCCCCTTTTCCTTTGACAGGACTGGATGAGGAAGGCGGAGCAGATTATCTGCCCGGCTCCTATGCCAGAAAACCCAGTAGACGCCCATCTAGCGAGGCTGCTGGTTCTGGCACCGCACGTGGTGCCGGAGAAGAAGGACAAGAAGGAGGCCATGGGTGCTCGAAAGAGTTCCCGTTTTCAGGTGTCCGACGACTCCGGGGCAGACTCCTCCCCCGAAAACGAGGAGGAGAAAGAGGACTCTCTCCCAGAGGAGGGAGAGAGGAAGAGGAAGGCTTCCCCAACAGGGGAGGCCGAAGGGTCCAAGAGGGGAAGGACTATTCCCCCGGACAGCTCCGCCAACATCAATGTTGGCGAGGAAGAATGGCCTTCAAGGGACAGGCCTCCGGCGAGATCGTAAGTATCCGGATTCCTGAATGATTTATAATTTCTTTTTCTGCGTCACATAATGTCATTCTGATGCCGCATGCTGCCTGTAGTCCGGCCAATGATGATCTCCCCGCTTCATCGAGCGGGTCGCTGGCTCCGTCGGATGTAGACTCCATCCCGACCGCCTCCACCCCTCACGACACCGAGGACGCCGAGGTGGGATCCCAAGAAGGGACCCATCAGGGGGAGGCTCCGGAGGCGCCATAAGGCGGCCTCCCGGACTTTGCGCCGGACTCCACATCAGAACCCGCAGTGGTTCCGGAGTCCGGCCGGCGGCCCCTTTGCACGAAGGGCAAGACCGTGACGCCGGCAGCTTCCGTCCAACCGGAGGCGCCGGACAATTTGTTGGAGGCGCTGCAGAGTGCTTCCATCGAGGAAGAACACCGCACTATTATGAGTGCGGTGATTCAGAAGGTACAGCTTGCCAAGAGCGGGCCGACCGAAGCCTGCAGTAGCCTTCTATCAGGCTTTGAGGTAAGAAGTTAAAAATATGCAATGTAATACCGCATAGACAGTAGCCCCTGATGCTCGGTTCGGTGTTCGGAAAGAAAAGCCGGACTGAGGATCTGGAAAAAAAAGAAGATATACGCAGGGTTGCTAATTTTTTTTGTCAATATGGGTTGCAGGCTGCGCTGCTGACCTCTGCCGCACTGACTGCGGAGGTCGATGCTTTGAAGCAGGAGCTCGAGTGGTCCGAGCAAGAGCTCGGCCGCGCCAAGAAGCAGCTCCAGGACAAAGAAGGTGAGTAACACCACTTTGAACTTGTACCTTACAGAAAAGGATTTACGTTGCAACAAAAAATAACAAGGATAACATGGGTACTGCAGGGGCCACGAACGAGGTGGCGACCCTAAAGGAGGTCGTGTCCGCGGCCGAACGCAATGCGGCCGCGGAACGGGCAGAGCGAGAAAAGCAAGAGGCGCGGGTGGCGGTGGTTTGGCAAGAGCTCCAGGCTCTCATGGAAAAGCATGAGAGTTTGGAGCGTGACTCAAAGACTCGAGAGTCTGATCTTGCCTCGACTTTCGAAAGTGCCAAAACTGCCAAGGCCGATGCCCATAAGTCCCTTCAGGAGATGGAGTTGGTGAGGAAGATAGCGGCGGGTAAGGCATTTTTCATGCAAAGCAAGCATGTGAATGTAAATTACGTGTTACTTACCCGAATTCGGAGCTCTCCAGGGGCGTTTGCAGATCTGCCTCGCAGCGTGTCTGATGCCGCCGCATTCTACCGAGCCGAGGAGGGGAGCTCAACGGAGAAGGTCTTCTGGTCTCAGTATGCTGAGGCCGGCCATCCGGTGCCCCCTAGCGACCAGCTGAAGCAGCTGGTCGAGCTCCACAAGGTGGCCGAGCAGGCCATGAAGGGCCTCATAGTCCGGCTGTGGCCTGGAGAGGCCATGCCTAGGAGCTATTTCGGCCTCGTGCGACGGTTGGTGGATGCGTGCCCCTGGGTGGAGGTTATCAAGCGCTCCGCCTGTATTGAAGGTGCTCGTCGGGCCCTTGCCCGCGCAAAGGTGCATTGGGGCAAGCTGGATGCGGAGAAGCTAATCACTGACGCGCCACCAGCGGGCAAGGAATATCGTACGCCTGAGATGTATTATAAGACTGTCTTGAAGGGTGCCCGCAAGATTGCGGATGAGTGCCCCAGGGATGTAATTATTGAGTAAATTCGCAATGTGTTATCCTGTGCGCTGAAAACTTTGTTCATATGCGCTAAGCAACGCTTGTGAATTTAAAATATTACCTTCTGTGCGGCCGTTTATTAAATCTGAGAGATGGCAAGTCGTCGGCTTCAGCCCCCATGCCACGAGTGCTGGGGTGTTCGGGATAAACTTGAGCACTCTTGTTCCCATTTTTGGGTCCATCTAGGGAGGCGCTCAACACAACGAACAAGGCAACCGGACTTATAGTGCTTGAACACTCTCACTTAGCCATAGAATTCTATAATTTTAAATTTCGGCGAAGCCCCTAGTATTCGGAAGACCGAATTCGGGGCGCTATCCACGCCTTCGTCGGACATTATCCGGTACTTTGCTCGAAGCGGCGTAGGTCTTTATGGACCCGAAAAGACCTCTCGAACAGCGACCGGTCTCTCGCCTTATCATGACAGTCAGTTTTAGCTTTCTCCACTGAGGCGTTAACCCGGCTCAACCGGGGCGCAATCGCAGTGGTTCTCCCAGTGCTACCTTAGCCGATAGAACGGAATGTAAGGTGCCAAACTTGGGAGCCGGGCAAACCCAACTATTGACCCAAGACATGATTCGGAGCCGATTCATATAATGTTATAAGTTCGGGGTGCCGCACTTGTGAAAGTGTTCGGACTTTATCACACCATAATGCGGGGAACATAAGCCCCTGGTGTATTTGGCCGTACCAAAATGTACGGATGCAACATGTCGTAAATGAACATATATATATAAGGTAATGCAATTATGGGCAAAAAGTGCTGCATTTTATTCGAGAAGATATGCTATGAGTGCGGAATGATACAAATAGTGCAGAAAGCAAGGGATTGGATGAATTAAAGGCGTCTCCCTCCAGGGGTAGGCCGCGGAATGGTGTATTTAACAAATTTAATGCTCGTAATGGAGACCACCTGAGTGTTCGTCGCAGCCTTTGTCCCTCCCTGGCTGTTGCATCATGAGTTCGGCAGGTTCGCCGCCGGACAGAGTTCTGTATAAAAAAGAGAGAAATAAAAGATAAAAAGAGCGACACACTTGGGAGCCCCTGGTGTGGTCGAACCGCACTCTGGGTCTGTTGTGGTTGTGCCTCTCCCCCTATGCCCATGGTATCTCCAGGGCGTAATTATGTACGCGGAGAGTTTGTCTTACAATTGTGCGAGGGCTGGGGTTGAGGCCCCATTGCTACGCATGCTCGGAACATGCCAGGTGGTCTTGGTTGATGTTGCTCCGGGCGCGTTTGGCCGTGTCTGGTCGTTTAACGGCCGGACTCGAAAATTGCCTTAAAAGGCTGCTCTGTACTTCTGCCACGAGAGCCGCTGTATGTTCCTCCGTTCGGAGGGAGCGTTCCGTGTTTCCATTGACCGTGATGACTCCACGAGGGCCTGGCATCTTGAGCTTAAGGTATGCATAATGCGGCACCGCGTTGAATTTTGTGAACGCGGTTCGTCCGAGCAGAGCGTGATAGCCACTGCGGAATGGGACTATGTCGAAGATTAACTCCTCGCTTCGGAAATTATCCGGGGATCCGAAGACCACTTCCAGTGTAACTGAGCCTGTACAACTGGCCTCGACACCTGGTATGACGCCTTTGAAGGTTGTCTTTGTAGGTTTAATCCTTGAAGGGTCTATGCCCATCTTGCGCACTGTATCCTGATAAAGCAGGTTCAGGCTACTGCCGCCGTCCATCAGGACTCTCGTGAGGTGAAATCCATCGACGATTGGGTCTAAAACCAATGCAGCGAATCCGCCATGGCGGATACTGGTCGGATGGTCTCTTCGATCGAAAGTGATCGGGCAAGAGGACCATGGGTTGGATTTTGGGGCGACTGGCTCCATCGCGTATACGTCCCTTAGTGCATGCTTCCCCTCCCTCTTGGGTATATGCGTTGCGTATATCATGTTTACCGTCCGAACTTGAGGGGGGAATCCCTTTTGTCCTCTGTTGTTCGGCGGCCAGGTCTCTTCCTCGTCATCGCTATGTAGCCCCCTGTCATTGTCTTCGGCGATTAATTTGCCTGCCTTCTTGAATACCCAACAATCTCTGTTGGTGTGGTTAGCTGGCTTTTCGGGGGTTCCATGTATTTGACAGGAGCGGTCGAGTATTCGGTCCAAATTGGACGGGCCCGGAGTGGTTCTTTTGAATGGCTTCTTCCGTTGACCGGGCTTGGAGCCTCGGAATCCGGCGTTGACTGCCGTATCCTCATTGCTGTCGCCGTTAATGTGGCGTTTGTTTTTGTTTCGACGCGACCTGCCATTGCGGTCCTTGGTATCCGGACTGCCACTGTTTTTGTTGAGGTTGTTGCTGCGAGCTAGCCAACTATCCTCTCCCGCACAGAAGCGGGTCATGAGTGATGTGAGGGCTGCCATGGATTTCGGCTTTTCCTGTCCTAGGTGCCGGGCCAGCCACTCGTCGCGGATGTTATGTTTGAAGGCAGCGAGGGCCTCTGCATCCGGACAGTCGACGATTTGATTTTTCTTTGTTAAGAACCGTGTCCAGAATTGCCTGGCCGATTCGTCTGGCTGCTGGATTATGTGGCTTAGGTCGTCTGCGTCTGGTGGTCGCACATACGTGCCCTGGAAGTTGTCGAGGAATGCGGCTTCCAGGTCTTCCCAGCATCCAATTGACTCTGCAGGCAGGCTGTTAAGCCAATGCCGAGCTGGTCCTTTAAGCTTGAGCGGGAGATATTTGATGGCGTGAAGATCGTCGCCGCGGGCCATATGTATATGGAGGAGATAATCCTCAATCCAAACCGCGAGGTCTGTTGTGCCATCGTAGGATTCGATATTAACGGGTTTAAACCCTTCAGGGATTTGATGATCCATTACTTCATTAGTGAAGCATAGTGGGTGCACGGCGCCTCTGTATTGAGCAATATCGCGACGTAGCTCGAGAGAGCGTTGTCTGCTGTGTTCGGCCCGGCCGGAGTAGTTGTATCCGGCGCGATGGTATTCGTCGTGGGTCTTGGGGTTCCCACGTGATCCATAGATAGATCTGGATTGTCTTGCCATGTCCTCCAATATATCCCGCAAGTCCGACGCATTCCTCCATGGCTTCATGCTTTTTGAGCGATGCCGGGGTACGGTTTTTGTGGAGGGCTTGCACGCCTCTCTGTCGCGGCCATGAGGTGGTCGGTTTGCCGTATTGTGCGCTGGTGATGCAGGTTTGTACGCTTCCTCCTCTAGTCGGTGGAGCAACTTGCGTTTTGGGAAACTTTTGGAGGAATCGGCCTCCGTTGCTTCTTCGCCGTCCCCATCTTTTGGGGTGTCCACCATATATATGTCGTATGACGAGGTGGTCTTCCAGTGTCCTGTAGGCACTGGTTCTTGATAGTCTCCGGCATCGTTGTCCATACCGTCGATGTCTTCGGAGTCGTAGTCGAGTACGTCGGTTAGATCGTTGACGGTGGCTACGAAGTGGGTGGTGGGTGGGCTCTGAATTTCTTCGTCGTCCGCGTCCCAACCATCCTGGCCGTAGTTCGGCCAGGGCTCTCCGGATAGCGAGAGATGCTTCAGTGAATTTAAGATATCACCGAAGGGTGAGTGCTGAAAGATGTCCGCAGCGGTGAATTCCATGATCGGCGCCCAGTCGGATTCGACTGGCAGGGGCGCAGGAGGTTCGGAGTCCGGCAGAGAGTCCGGCACCTCGGAGTCATGAGCTTTATGCGGGGCAAGGTAAGTGTTCGGCTCCATCGCCATAGAAGTTGCAGCTCCCGAGGCGGTGTCCAGCCATCCGTCCTCGATCTGAGCGATCGGCTCCGGACTATGGGTCGGAGCGGATTCGTGTGCGGCCTCCAAGGTGCTGTCCGGCGGCAGAGTTAGGTCGTGCCCATCGTGACAGCGCGGCACGCTCGGCTGTGGCTCAGATCCATCGAAGATCAAGTCCCCCCGGATATCGGCCGTGAAGTTTAGGCTTCCAAACCTGACCTGACGGCCAGGGGCGTAGCTTTCGATCTGCTCCAGATGGCCAAGTGAGTTGGCCCGTAGTGCGAAGCCGCCAAATACGAAGATCTGTCCAGGGAGAAAAGTCTCACCCAGGACTGCGTCGTTGTCGATTGAATAGGCCATCAAGCCTATCGGTGACAACACAGAGGAACTCTCAATGAAAGCACCAATGTCGGTGTCAAAACCGGCGGATCTCGGGTAGGGGGTCCTGAACTGTGCGTCTAGGCGGATGGTAACAGGAGACAAGGGACACGATGTTTTACCCAGGTTCGGGCCCTCTTGATGGAGGTAAAACCCTACTTCCTGCTTGATTGATATTGATATTGTGGATGTTTACAAGAGTGGATCTACCACGAGATCAAGGAGGCTAAACCCTAGAAGCTAGCCTATGGTATGATTGTAATGGTTGTTGTTGTTGTCCTATGGACTAGAGCCATCCCGTTTATATAGACACCGGAGAGGGCTAGGGTTACACAGAGTCGGTTACAATGGTAGGAGATCTACGTATCCGTATCGCCAAGCTTGCCTTCCACGACAAGGAAAGTCCCATCCGGACACGGGACGAAGTCTTCAATCTTGTATCTTCATAGTCTTGGAGTCCGGTCGATGATGATAGTCCGGCTGATGATGGTAGTCCGGCTATCAGGACACCCCCTAATCCAGGACTCCCTCAATTCTGTTGGGGAACGATGCAGAAAATAAAATTTTTCCTACGGTTTCACCAAGATCCATCTATGAGTTCATCTAAGCAACGAGTCATGGGAGAGAGATTGCATCTACATACCACTCGTAGATCGCGTGCGGAAGCGTTCAAGAGAACGGTGATGATGGAGTCGTACTCGCCGTGATTCAAATCACCGATGACCAAGTGCCGAACGGACAGCACCTCCGCGTTCAACACATGTACGGAGCGGATGACGTCTCCTCCTTCTTGATCCAGCAAGTGGGAAGGAGAGGTTGATGATGATCCAGCAGCACGACGGCGTGGTGGTGGATGCAGCAGAACTCCGGCAGGGCTTCGCCAAGCGGCTGCGGGAGGAGGACGAGGTGTAGCAGGGGGAGGGAGGCGCCAAGACTTGGGTACGGCTGCCCTCCCTTCCCCCCTCCTTTATATAGGCCCCCAAGGGGGGGGCGGCCCTGGAGATCCAATCTCCCAGGGGGGCGGCGGCCAGGGGGGTGGAGTGCCCCCCAAGGCAAGTGGAGAGCCCCCCACCCTAGGGTTTCCAACCCTAGGCGCAGGGGGGCCCAAGGGGGGGGGGCGCACCAGCCCACTAGGGGATGGTTCCCCTCCCACTTCAGCCCATGGGGCCCTCCGAGATAGGTGGCCCCACCCGGTGGACCCCCGGGACCCTTCCGATGGTCCCGGTACAATACCGGGTGACCCCAACACTTTCCCGATGGCCGAAACATCACTTCCTATATATAATTCTTTACCTCCGGGCCATTCCGTAACTCCTCGTGACGTCCGGGATCTCATCCGGGACTCCGAACAACATTTGTTTGCTGCATACTCATATTCATACAACCCTAGCATCACCGAACCTTATGTGTGTAGACCCTACGGGTTCGGGAGACATGTAGACATGACCGAGACGGCTCTCCGGTCAATAACCAACAGCGGGATCTGGATACCCATGTTGGCTCCCACATACTCCTCGATGATCTCATCGGATGAACCATGATGTCGAGGATCCAAGCAACCCCGTATACTATTCCCTTTGTCAAACGGTATGTTACTTGCCCGAGACTCGATCGTCGGTATCCCAATACCTCGTTCAGTCTCGTTACCGGCAAGTCACTTTACTCGTACCGTAATGCATGATCCCGTGACCAGACACTTGGTCACTTTGAGCTCATTATGATGATGCACTACCGAGTGGGCCCAGTGATACCTCTCCGTTATACGGAGTGACAAATCCCAGTCTCGATCTGTGTCAACCCAACAGACACTTTCGGAGATACCTGTAGTGCACCTTTATAGTCACCCAGTTTCGGAGATACCTCTGCTGACTTTAGCATTGAAAATACTTCAGGAATGGTCTTCACCATCCCCTGCATATTGTAGTTCAACACAAAGCTCTTGTAGCTCGGTGGGAGCGACTGAAGGATTATGTCAATGACCGCCTCGTCCGGGAGGTTGATCTCCAGCTGGGACAGGCGGTTGTGCAACCCAGACATTTTGAGTATGTGCTCACTGACAGAACTGTTTTCCTCCATCTTACAGCTATAGAACTTGTCGGGGACTTCATATCTCTCGACCCGGGCATGAGCTTGAAAAACCATTTTCAACTCCTCGAACATCTCATATGCTCCGTGTTTCTCAAAACGCTTTTGGAGCCCCGGTTCTAAGCTGTAAAGCATGCCGCACTGAACGAGGGAGTAATCATCAGCACGTGACTGCCAAACGTTCATAACGTCTTGGTTCTCTGGGATGGGTGCTTCACCTAGCGGTTCATCTAGGACATATGCTTTCTTGGCTGCTATGAGGATGATCCTCAGGTTCTGGACCCAGTCCGAATAGTTGCTGCCATCATCTTTCAGCTTGGTTTTCTCTAGGAACGCGTTGAAGTTCATGTTGACATGAGCGTTGGCCATTTGATCTACAAGACATATTTTGCAAAAGTTTTAGACTAAGTTCATGATAATTAAGTTCATCTAATCAAATTATTGAATGAACTCCCACTTAGATTTGACATCCCTCTAGTCATCTAAGTGTTACATGATCCGAGTCGACTAGGCCGTGTCCGATCATCATGTGAGACGGAATAGTCATCATCGGTGAACATCTCCATGTTGATCGTATCTTCCATACGACTCATGTTCGACCTTTTGGTCTCTTGTGTTCCGAGGCCATGTCTGTACATGCTAGGCTCGTCAAGTTAACCCTAAGTGTTCTGCATGTGTAAATCTGTCTTACACCCGTTGTATGTGAACGTAAGGATCTATCACACCCGATCATCACGTGGTGCTTCGAAACGACGAACTTTAGCAACGGTGCACAGTTAGGGGGAACACTTTCTTGAAATTATTATAAGGGATCATCTTATTTACTACCGCCGTTCTAAGTAAACAAGATGCATAAAACATAATAAACATCACATGCAATTATATAGTAGTGACATGATATGGCCAATATCATATAGCTCCTTCGATCTCCATCTTCGGGGCTCCATGATCATCTTCGTCACCGGCATGACACCATGATCTCCATCATCATGATCTCCATCATTGTGTCTTCATGAAGTTGTCACGCCAACGACTACTTCTACTTCTATGGCTAACGCGTTTAGCAATAAAGTAAAGTAATTTACATGGCGTTCTTCAATGACACGCAGGTCATACAAAAAATAAAGACAACTCCTATGGCTCTTGCCGGTTGTCATACTCATCGACATGCAAGTCGTGATTCCTATTACAAGAACATGATCTCATACATCACAATATATCATTCATCATTCATCACAACTTCTGGCCATATCACATCACATGACAATTGCTGCAAAAACAAGTTAGACGTCCTCTAATTGTTGTTGCATCTTTTACGTGGCTGCAATTGGGTTCTAGCAAGAACGTTTTCTTACCTACGAATAACCACAACGTGATTTTTGTCAACTTCTATTTACCCTTCATAAGGACCCTTTTCATCGAATCCGCTCCAACTAAAGTAGGAGAGACAGACACCCGCTAGCCACCTTATGCAACTAGTGCATGTCAGTCGGTGGAACCTGTCTCACCTAAGCGTACATGTAAGGTCGGTCCGGGCCGCTTCGTTCCACAATACCGCTGAAGCAAGAAAAGACTAGTAGCGGCAAGCAAGTTGACAAGATCTACGCCCACAACAAAATTGTGTTCTACTCATGCAATAGAGAACTACGCATAGACCTAGCTCATGATGCCACTGTTGGGGAACGATGCAGAAAATAAAAAATTTCCTAAGGTTTTACCAAGATCCATCTATGAGTTCATCTAAGCAACGAGTCATGGGAGAGAGATTGCATCTACATACCACTTGTAGATTGCGTGCGGAAGCGTTCAAGAGAACGGTGATGATGGAGTCGTACTCGCCGTGATTAAAATCACCGATGACCAAGTGCCGAATGGACAGCACCTCCGTGTTCAACACACGTACGGAGCGGATGACGTCTCCTCCTTCTTGATCCAACAAGGGGGAAGGAGAGGTTGATGATGATCCAACAGCACGACGGCATGGTGGTGGATGCAGCAGAACTCCGGCAGGGCTTCACCAAGCTGCTGCGGGAGGAGGACGAGGTGTAGCAGGGGGAGGGAGGTGCCAAGACTTGGGTACGGCTGCCCTCCCTCCCTCCTCCTTTATATAGGCCCCCAGGAGGGGCGCCGGCCCTGGAGATCCAATCTCCCAGGGGGGCGGCGGCCAGGGGGGTGGAGTGCCCCCCAAGGCAAGTGGAGAGCCCCCCCACCCTAGGGTTTCCAACCCTAGGCACAGGGGGGGGCCCAAGGGAGGGGCGCACCAGCCCACTAGGGGCTGGTTCCCCTCCCACTTCAGCCCATGGGGCCCTCCGGGATAGGTGGCCCCACCCGGTGGACCACCGGGACCCTTCCGGTGGTCCCGGTACAATACCGGGTGACCCCGAAACTTTCCCGATGGCCGAAACATCACTTCCTATATATAATTCTTTACATCCGGGCCATTCCGGAACTCCTCGTGACGTCCGGGATCTCATCCGGGACTCCGAACAACATTCAGTTTGCTGCATACTCATATTCATACAACCCTAGCGTAACCGAACCTTATGTGTGTAGACCCTACGGGTTCGGGAGACATGTAGACATGACCGAGACGGCTCTCCGGTCAATAACCAACAGCGGGATCTGGATACCCATGTTGGTTCCCACATACTCCTCGATGATCTCATCGAGTGAACCACGATGTCGAGGATTCAAGCAACCCCGTATACTATTCCCTTTGTCAAACGGTATGTTACTTGCCCGAGACTCGATCGTCGGTATCCCAATACCTCGTTCAGTCTCGTTACCGGCAAGTCACTCTACTCGTACTGTAATGCATGATCCCATGACCAGACACTTGGTCACTTTGAGCTCATTATGATGATGCACTACCGAGTGGGCCCAGTGATACCTCTCCGTTATACGGAGTGACAAATCCCAGTCTCGATCTGTGTCAACCCAACAGACACTTTCGGAGATACCTGTAGTGCACCTTTATAGCCACCCAGTTCGTTGTGACGTTTGGTACACCCAAAGCACTCCTACGGTATCCGGGAGTTACACGATCTCATGGTCTAAGGAAGAGATACTTGACATTGGAAAAGCTCTAGCAAAACGAACTACACGATCTTGTGCTATGCTTAGGATTGGGTCTTGTCCATCACATCATTCTCCTAATGATGTGATCCCGCTATCAACGACATCTAATGTCCATAGTTAGGAAACCATGAATATCTGTTGATCAACGAGCTAGTCAACTAGAGGCTTACTAGGGACATATTACGGTCTATGTATTCACACGTGTATTACGATTTCCGGATAATACAATTATAGCATGAATAAAGACAATTATCATGAACAAGGAAATATAATAATAATCCTTTTATTATTGCCTCTAGGGCATATTTCCAACAGATTCCCCCTCCGGTGGAGCGCCGCCGAAGGCTCCAAGATGGGATCTCGCGGATACAGAAGGTTACGACGGTGGAAATAGTTTTTCGTGGTGCTCCTCAATGGTTTCAGGGTACGTGGGTATATATAGGAGGAAGAAGTAGGTCGGTGGACGCTCAGGGGCCCACGAGGGTGGGGGGCGTGCCCACCTAGAGGGGGCGCGCCGGGCACCCTCGTGGCCGCCTCCTCTATTGCTTGACGTCCACTCCAAGTCCCCTGGATCATGTTTGTTCCAAAAAGATCGCTCCCGAAGGTTTCATTCCGTTTGGACTCTGTTTGATATTCCTTTTCTTCAAAACACTGAAATAGGCAAAAAAACAGCAATTCGGGCTGGGCCTCCGGTTATTAGGTTAGTCCCAAAAATGATATAAAAGTGTAAAGTAAAGCCCATAAACATCCAAAACGGGTAATATAATAGCATGGAACAATCAAAAATTATAGATACGTTGGAGACGTATCAAGCATCTCCAAGCTTAATTCCTGCTCGTCCTCGAGTAGGTAAATGATAAAAACAAATTTTTTGATGTGGAATGCTAGCTAGCATAATTCTCAATGTAATTTCCTTTATTGTGGCATGAATTTTCAGATCCAAATGATTCAAAATGAAAGTTCATATTGACATAAGAAATAGTAATACTTCAAGCATACTAATCAAGCAATCATGTCTTCTCAAAATAACATGGCTAAAAAAAGTTCATCCCTGCAAAATCATATAGTTTGGTCATGCTTCCATTTTCGTCACATAAGAATGCTCTCATCTTACACACCCCCGATGACAAGCCAAGCAATTGTTTCATACTTTAGTAATCTCAAACTTTTTTCAACTTTCACACAATACATGAGCGTGAGCCATGGATATAGCACTGTGGGTGGAATAGAATATGATGATGGAGGTTGTGTGGAGAAGACAAAAAAGGAGAAAGTCTCACATTGACGAGGATAATCAACGGGCTATGGAGATGCCCATCAATTGATGTCAACATGAGGAGTAGGGATTGCCATGCAATAGATGCACTAGAGCTATAAATGTATGAAAGCTCAACAAAAGAAACTAAGTGGGTGTGCATCCAACTTGCTTGCTCACGAAGACCTAAGGCATTTTGAGGAAGCCCAACATAGGAATGTACAAGCCAAGTTCTTTAATGAAAAATTCCCACTAGTATATGGAAGTGACAACATATGAGACTCTCTATATGAAGAACATGGTGCTACTTTGGAGCACAAGTGTTGGAAAGGATAGTAACATTGCCCCCTTTTTTATTTTCTCTTTTCTCTTTTTTTTTCTTTTCCTTTTTTTGGGCCTTTATTTTTTTTGGCCTTTCTTTTATTTGGGGACAATGCTCTAATAATGATGATCATCACACTTCTATTTATTTATAACTCATGAATTACAACTCAAAACTAGAATAAGATATGACTCTGTATGAATGTCTCCGACGGTGTACCGGGATGGGCAATGAATCAAGAGTGACATGTATGAAAAATTATGCATGGTGGCTTTGCCACAAATACGATGTCAACTACATGATCATGCAAGGCAATATGACAATGATGATGCATGTCATGATGATGAACGGAACGGTGGAAAGTTGCATGGCAATATATCTCGGAATGGCTATGGAAATGCCATAATAGGTAGATATGATGGCTGTTTTGAGGAAGATATAAGGAGGTTTATATGTGATAGAGCGTATCGTATCACGGGGTTTGGATGCACCGGCGAAGTTTTCACCAACTCTCAAGGTGAGAAAGGGCAATGCACGGTACCGAAGAGGCTAGCAATGATGGAAGGGTAAGAGTGCGTATAATCCATGGACTCGACATTAGTCATAAAGAACTCATATACTTATTGCAAAAATCTACAAGTCATAAAAAACCAAGCACTGCGCGCATGCTCCTAGGGGGATAGATTGGTAGGAAAAGACCATTGCTCGTCCCTGACCGCCACTCATAAAGGTGACAATCTAAGAACACCTCATGTTTCAAATTTGTTACACAACTTTTACCATACGTGCATGCTACGGGACTTGCCAACTTCAACACAAGCATTCTTTAAATTCATAATTACCCAACTAGCATGACTCTAATATCACCACCTCCATATCTCAAAACAATTATCAAGTATCAAATTGATCATAGCATCCAATTCACTTCCTATGATAGTTTTTATTATACCCAACTTGGATGCCCATCATTCTAGGACCAATTTTATAACCATAGGAAATACCATGCTGTTCTAAGAGACTCTCAAAATAATATAAGTGAAGCATGAGAGATCAACAATTTCTTCAAAATTAAGCCACCGCCGTGCTCTAAAAGATATAAGTGAAGTACAAGAGCAAAAACTATCTAGCTCAAAAGATATAAGTGAAGCACATAGAATGTTCTAATAAATTCTAATCAAGTGGGCTTCTCCAAAAAGGTGTGTACAGCAAGGATGATTATGGTAAACTAAAAATCAAAGACTAATATCATACAAGACGCCCCAAGCAAAACACATATCATGTGGTGAATAAAAATATAGCTCCAAGTAAAGTTACCGATAGACGAAGACGAAAGAGGGGATGTCTTCTGGGGTATCCCCAAGCTTAGGCTTTTGGTTATCCTTAAATATCTTGGGGTGACATGGGCATCCCCAAGCTTAGGCTCTTGCCACTCCTTATTCCATAGTCCATCAAATCTTTACCCAAAACTTGAAAACTTCACAACACAAAACTCAACAGGAAATCTCATAAGCTCCGTTAGTGCAAGAAAGAAAAAACACCACATAAGGTACTGTAATGAACTCATTCTTTATTTATATTTGTGTTAAACCTACTGTATTCCAACTTCTCTATGGTTCATACCCTACATACTAGCCATGGATGCATCAAAATAAGCAAACGACACAAGAAAAACAGAATCTGTGAAAAACAGAACAGTCTGTAGCAATCTGTAACTATCGAATACTTCTGGAACTCTAAAAATCCTATAAAAATAGGAAGTCCTGGGAAATTTTTTTATTGATCTACATCAAAAAGAATCAACGCAAAAACACGTTTCTGCGAATTACTGAAATTATTTTCGTGCATGCAAAGTTTCTGTTTTTTAGCAGAATCAAATTAACTATCACCATAGGTTATCTTATAGGTTCTACTTGGCACAAACACTAATTGAAACATGAAAACACATCTAAACAGAAGGTAGATGAAATATTTATTACTAAACAGAAGCAAAATAAAAAACAAAAAAAAATTGGGTTGCCTCCCAACTAGCGCTATTGTTTAACGCCCCAAGCTAGGCATAAAAGCAAGGATAGATCAAAGTAGTGTCATCTTTAATTTTCAGTTTTTTAGCGGAGTCATGCTCGAATCTGGGAGGTTCTTTACGCTTCCCTTCATATTCGTAAATTTTTAAATCTCAAGAGTCCAACCGCTTATTGCAAAGAGTAATCAACATATTCATGCGGTGAAGATTTCCGCTAACACTCTTAAGAGGTTCAAGAGACTTTTGTAAGATTTTTGTTACTTCACAAATTTTTTCAAACACTTGTGTTTCTTCTTGGGTAGGATGTGGTCCCCCTTTTTGAGGTAGTGTTCCCACTATTCCCTCTATAATTTCATGCGCAATACTGGGATCAATTTCAATAAAATTTCCTTTGGCATTGCAATCCAAGAGTTGTCTATGGGACATATTTAGCCCAACATAAAAATTGCAAAGTAAAATTCTAAAATTCACCTCTAGGGTGCAATTACGATAAGATTCCATCATCCTATACCAAGCATCTTTTAAGTTTTCTCCTTGCCTTTGCTTGAAGTCTCAAACTCGAGAGACATAGGAGCGGATAAAGGACTAGCCATGACGACGAGCAAACAAAAGACAAGCGAAAAAGAGAGGAGATTGGGAAAGAGAGGGCGAATAAAACGGCAAGGGTGAAGTGGGGGAGAGGAAAACGAGAGACAAATGGCAAATAATGTAATGTGAGGGAGATGAGTTTGTGATGGGTACTTGGTATGTCTTGACTTGAGCGAAGACCTCCCCGGCAACGGCGCCAGAAATCCTTCTTGCTACGTATTGAGCTTGCATTGGTTTTCCTTGAAGAGGAAAGGGTGATGCAGCAAAGTACCGTAAGTATTTCCCTCAGTTTTTGAGAACCAAGGTATCAATCCAGTAGGAGGCTCCTCAAAAGTCCCACGCACCTACACAAACAAACAAGAACCTCGCAACCAACACAATAAAGGGGTTGTCAATCCCTTCACGGCCACTTGTGAAAGTGAGATCTGATAGAGATAATATGATAAGATAAATATATTTTTGGTATTTTTATGATATAGATTGGAAAAGTAAAGATGCAAATAAAAATAGATTGAAAGCTTATATGATAGAAGATAGACCCGGAGGCCATAGGTTTCACTAGTGGCTTCTCTCGAGATAGCATAAGTATTACGTTGGGTGAACAAATTACTGTCGAGCGATTGATAGAAAAGCGAATAATTATGAGATTATCTAGGCATGATCATGTATATAGGCATCACGTCCACGACAAGTAGACCGACTCCTGCCTGCATCTACTACTATTACTCCACACATCGACCGCTATCCAGCATGCATCTAGAGTATTAAGTTCATAAGAACAGAGTAACGCATTAAGAAAGATGACATGATGTAGAGGGATAAACTCATGCAATATGATATAAACCCCATCTTTTTATCCTCGATGGAAACAATACAATACGTGCCTTGCTGCCCCTGCTGTCACTGGGAAAGGACACCGCAAGATTGAACCCAAAGCTAAGCACTTCTCCCATTGCAAGAAAGATCAATCTAGTAGGCCAAAACAAACTGATAATTCAAAGAGACTTGAAAAGATAACTTAATCACACATAAAAGAATTCAGAGGAGATTCAAATATTTCTCATAGATAAACTTGATCATAAACCCACAATTCATCAGATCTCGACAAACGCACCGCAAAAAGAGTTACATCGAATAGATCTCCAAGAAGATCGAGGAGAACTTTGTATTGAGATTCAAAGAGAGAGAAGAAGCCATCTAGCAAATATCTATGGACCCGAAGGTCTGTGGTAAACTACTCACAACTCATCGGAAGAGCCTTGCAGATGATGTAGAGGCCCTCCGTGGTCGATTCCCCCTCCAGCGGAGCGCCGGCGAAGGCTCCAAGATGGGATCTCGCGGATATAGAAGGTTACGGTGGTGGAAATAGTTTTTCGTGGTGCTCCTCGATGGTTTCAGGGTACGTGGGTATATATAGGAGGAAGAAGTAGGTCGGTGGACGCTCGAGGGGCCCACAAGGGTGGGGGCGCGCCCACCTGTAGGGGGCGCGCCGGGCACCCTCGTGGTCGCCTCCTCTGTTGCTTGACTTCCACTCCAAGTCCCCTAGATCACGTTTGTTCCAAAAAGATCGCTCCCGAAGGTTCCATTCCGTTTGGATTCCGTTTGATATTCCTTTTCTTCGAAACACTGAAATAGGCAAAAAAACACCAATTCGGGCTAGGCCTCCGGTTAGTAGGTTTGTCGCAAAAATGATATAAAAGTGTAAAGTAAAGCCCATAAACATCCAAAACGGGTAATATAATAGCATGGAACAATCAAAAATTATAGATACATTGGAGACGTATCAAGGCGACGGGTTGGCGCGGTTGTACGGCTCCTTGCCAAACTGCCAGCTCTCCTCGTCGAACTTGCAGTCGGAGAAATAGTTGTCCAGCCGGACCACCTCCGCAGTCGGCAGCACCTTGGTGGACATCCGGCAAGGGTCCCGGTGGCCGCTCATGTAGCCGATCATATGAGGTTGGGCCTAGAGAGGCAGCACCCGGTGTTCGACGAAGGCGGCCAGTAGGTCCGAAGCCCTGAGGCCCTCCGACTCTGTCATCTCTTGGAGCCGGGTGAGGGTGATGGTGATGGCCACCGACAGTGTCCTCGGCCGGAACTTCCAGTTGCTCCGGGGCTCGACTGGAGGGCCAGCTGCGTAAGCCGACAGGTTGACATAGTCCTGCATCTCGTGGATATTCCGGACATAGAAGTATGACTTCTGCCAGAGTTTGGCCGACTCCAGCAGAGCGAGGGCCGGGAAGCGGACCCCAGAGCTGGTGCGCCGCACCGCCATGCATGCCCTGCACTTGGATGCCTCGCCCTTGACGGCAGTGTCGAGCTTGAGGTAGAAGAGCTCCCACCATAGCTCAAGCGTGGGCAGGACGCCAAGGTACCCCTCGCAAAGGGTGACGAAGGCGGAGAGTAGCACCACCGTATTCGGCTTGATATGGTGAGGTTGGAGATGGTAGAAGTCGAGGAAGGAGCGGAGGAAGCCGCAGAGGAAGTGCGTCCTGAAGACGACGCACTCGCTCTCCTGCGGCACCATCGAGATCTCCCTTTCGGGGGGACACGCACCTTCACGTTCGCCGCACGGGGGAGCCACCGCGTTTGGCGGAGAAACTCGAGGTGATCGTCGTGGACGTTCGACCCGTCCCAGTCGCCGCGAGCCATTGCTTGTGGTTGCTTGGTGGTGGCGCGGCGAGGTCAAGAAACGGCGGGCTGCAGTGGCGTGTCGACGGTGGGCGGCAGGACGACGCAGCTCAGCGGCGAGAAGAGGGAGAAAGAAGATGGAGGGCGAGGAGGGCGCGCGTGCGTTCTGCTGTTCCCTCCCCCTACTTATAGGCCTGCGGCGGTGGAGCCAAATAAGCAAGGCGTGGGGCGTGGGATTAACTGCGCCCAAGCCCCGCCCGACCCCGCGCATTCCGTGCCTTAACGACGCGCAATTAAGGCGCCAAGGAAGGGCAACCATCCACTTGGGCCACAACGGATCCGCGCGCGTGCTGAGGCCCTGTAGTGGCGGGCCCAGGCCTGCAGCGACGTCCTATCGCGTGCGTGGGCTGGCAGGTCGGGCTGACCTGCTTGCGATGCGTGGCGAGCGAACAACCGGCGGCAGGCCTGCCACCCGGCTAGGTCACCACCCGGCGTCCACCACGACAATTCGAATTCATTAGGCGGCTGGCCTAGCCTTGCCCGGCTCCTAATAGACGACATCACCGGAAGTGGGCAAAGCAAAGGATACAAGATAACTAGGAGTAGGAAGCTGCCGAGGCTCCTCGATTTGGACCACGGCGCCCCATCAGCTCCGGGGACTACTTTCGGAGGGATTGACCATGGGTAGCCTCATCAACGCCTCATAGCATTTCAAGACATTGGGGCCGGCAAGGCCCCTTGCACCTCCCTGACGTACGGCTGGCTCCTCAAGCCAGCTGCTAGAAGACGGGGAGTCCCCAGAAGGCAGCTCCTGGGAGCCGACACCTAGCAGGCGGCCTAGTGCCCCCTCAAAGTTTGCACCCATTTACCTCGATGAGACGAGGCGTGGCAACAATGCTACCTGCCACCCTCAAATCCAGGTTGAGCATGGCCACAGTGCGGGCGTACTGAGCGGACACCCTTTGCCCGATGCGGCATTGTGGCCATGCAGCCCATGATGCGGTCTACATCAGCTGGAACCATGCTCTCATGATGGGCGGTCGGTATGGCCAGCAGGCGGCGGGCCCTACCTATCCGCAAGCAGCTAGAAGACGGAGAACCCCGAGCAGGCGGCCTCGAAGGCGGGCCGACCTGTAGCAGGCGGCCCTCCCTCCACACGGAGTCTGTGCACCATCAATCCTATGAGACGTGGTGTGGCTACAGTAAGTGCCCGCAAGGCGGTGGAACTATAGCCATGCGCCCCCCGACAAGGCTTCCTTCACCAAGGCCGAGGCTATAGTAAAAGGCAGTCAACATGGCCCACAGGTGGCGGGCCCACCCTATCGACCGAGTTCACGGCAGCCGGCGGGCCCCAGCAGCCGACGGAGAACCCGGCACCTAGAGACATTGACATCCGGGTCCCACACCCGGACGGATTACCATTGTACCCCTGGGGGTAGGCCTATATAAACCCCTGAGGTTCACCCATGCAACGGGTTCAACATCCCTACGACCATACCCTCACACAGCTAGAGAGGAGATAGAGCTAGCCTTGCCCTTCTTCCTCCTCTAGCCGAACAGCTCAAGGAGCAACCTTGTAGCCACCTCATTGACGATAGTCATCATCTGGAGGACCCGCAGAGCAGGACATGGGGTGTTATCTCCCCTTATGTCCTCCTGAACCAGCCCTAAATCTTCTTCCCCATTATTGGAAGGGGAGGAATACATGGTGCCTAGCTTAACAGATCTGACCGAAAACAACAGGAAAAGAGAACAGAAGATTTCTCCGTGATACGGTGGTCAATAGGTTTGGGGGGTATATAAAGATTTTTTTATCTTGGGAAACAAGCAAATTGTATAAAAATGGAGTCCGGAAGGTACCCCAGGTCGGCACAACCCACCTGGGCGCACCTGGCAGGTCTCTTGTGCCCACCACGGTATGCTTCCCGGTAGTTTCTTATTTTCCTAATTTTTGTTATTTTCCATAACTGACAAAAAATATTTTTGCGGATTTTTTGGAGTCCGTTTACTTACCGTATCACGTACCTCCTCTTTTTCACGATTCTGGAGTGTTCCAGAAGGACTCTTTTATGTGTTCCTTCGGTGTCAAACTTTGGATAATATTACTTTCAACATTAATGGGCGTACCTAAGATATAATATTTTATTCGTTGCCCATTAACAACCTTCGGGTTAGTACCTTCGACATTATTTATTTTTATAGCTCCAGACCGGTAAACCTCCTCGATAACATAGGGTCCTTCCCATTTGGAGAGGAGTTTTCCTGCAAAGAATCTGAAACGGGAGTTGTACAAAAGAACATATTCTCCAACTTTGTACTCATGATTTTGGATTCTTTCACCATGCCATCTTTTAACCTTTTCTTTAAATAACTTGGCATTTTCATAAGCTTGGGTTATCCATTCATCTAAGGAGCTAATATCAAATAACCTCTTTTCACTGGCAAGTTTGAAATCATAGTTCAGTTCTTTAATTGCCCAATATGCTTTATGTTCTAACTCAAGAGGCAAATGACAAGCTTTTCCATAAACCATTTTATAAGGAGACATACCCATAGGATTTTTATATGTTGTTCTATAAGCCCAAAGTGCATCATCTAATTTCTTAGACCAATTCTTCTGGGGCCTATTGACAGTCTTTTGCAAAATTAATTATATTTCTCTATTCCTAAGTTCAACTTGACCACTAGACTGAGGATGATAAGGTGATGCAATTCTATGGTTAACATCATACTTAGAAAGCATTTTACGGAAAGCACCATGAATAAAGTGTGAACGACCATCAGTCATTAAATATCTAGAGACTTCAAACCTTGGGAAAATAACTTCCTTAAGCATTTTAATAGAGATGTTGTGATCAACACTACTGGTTGGGATAGCTCCTACCCATTTAGTGACATAATCAACATCAACTAAAATATGTGTATACCCATTAGAGGAAGGAAAAGGTCCATGTAATCAAATTCCCAAACATCAAATGGTTCAACAGCAAGTGAATAATTCATAGGCATTTCTTGATGCTTAACGATATTACCTATTCTTTGACATTCATCACATGATAAGACAAACTTACGAGCATCGTTGAAGAGAGTAGGCCAATAAAATCCAGATTGCAATACCTTGTGAGCAGTTCTGTCTCCCGCATGGTGCCCTCCATAAGCTTCAGAGTGACATTTCCATCGAATTTGTCCCTATTCATGCTTAGGTACACAATGTCTAATAATACCATCTACTCCTTATTTATAAAGATGTGGGTCATCCCAAAAGTAATGTCTTAAATCATAGAAGAATTTTTTATTTTGTTGGTATGTAAAGCTAGGTGGTAAGTATTTAGCAGCAATGTAATTAGCATAGTCAACATACCAAGGGGTGTTACGAGAAACATTTATAGCGGCTAACTGCTCATCAGGAAAACTATCATCCATAGGTAGTGGGTCGTCAAGCACATTTTCAAGCCTAGACAAGTTATCAGCTACGGGGTTCTCAGCTCCTTTTCTATCAGTGATATGTAAATCAAATTCTTGTAGCAAGAGAACCCATCGAATAAGTCTAGGTTTAGCATCTTTCTTTTCCATAAGATATTTTATAGCAGCATGATTGGTGTGAACAATAACTTTCGAATCAACAATGTAAGATCTAAATTTATCACAAGCAAACACCACTGCTAGGAATTCTTTTTCAGTAGTTGCATAATTTCTTTGAGCACTGACTATAGTTTTACTAGCATAATGAATAACATTCAGTTTCTTATCAACTCTTTGTCCTAGAACAACACCAACAGCATAATCACTAGCATCACACATAATTTCAAAAGGCAAGTTCCAATCAGGTGGTTGAATAATAGGTGCAAAAATTAAGGCTTTATTGAGTGTTTTGAAGGCTTCTAAACAATCATCATCAAAAACAGAAGGAACATCCTTTTGGAAAAGATTTGTAAGAGGCCTAGAAATTTTAGAAAAGTCTTTGATAAATCTCCTATAGAAACCAGTATGACCTAAGATACTACAAAAACCTTTGATATCTTTAAGACATGACATTTTCTCAATTGCACCAACCTTAGCTTTGTCCACTTCAATACCTCTTTTAGAAATTTTATGACCCAAGACAATACCTTCATTAACCATAAAGTGGCATTTCTCCCAATTCAAGACAAGATTTGTTTGCTCGCATCTCTGCAGAACTCGATTAAGATTGCTTAAACAATCATCAAAAGACTTCCCATAAACAGAGAAGTAATGCATGAAAACCTCAACAATCTTTTTACAAAAGTCAGAGAATATAGCAGTCATACATCTTTGAAAGGTAGCAGGTGCATTGCATAAACCAAAAGGCATACATCTATAAGCAAAAGTTCCAAAGGGACAACTGAAAGTGGTCTTTTCTTGATCAAGTTGAGAAATAGGTATTTGTGAAAAACCAGAGTATCCATCAAGGAAGCAAAAATGTGTGTGCTTAAATAATCTTTCTAGCATTTGATTGATAAGAGGCAGAGGGTAATGATCTTTTCTAGTTGCTTTGTTTATTTTTCTAAAATCAATTACCATTCTATAGCTTGTAACAATTCTTTGTGGAATAGTTTCATTCTTATCATTAGGAACAACAGTAATACCTCCTGATGCAACCATCGGTGTTAAATCAATTCTTGAAGCTCGGAGTGCTATACAGAAGAAGAACTTGGACCAATGTACTTCAATGCAACACCTTTTAATTGGTTCTATGTTGCTCCAGGTTACTCCACCCCAGCAAGAAGTGAAACCAAATTTTAGGACTCCACCAAAAAGGCTCTGATCCGTTCTGAAGGAAAAAAGAAATATTCAAGTTTATTAGTACGTGGTTGTAGAGTCCAAAGGTTGTATGCATGGCCTTTGTTTTCTTATGTTCTTTCTGAGTCACCACTAATTACGTGAGCAATCTGAGTCCAGGTAGGATCCAACGTGATCAACGGTGCCGAATATTTAATTAGTTAAAATCTTGCTTAGTTTAAATAGGAGATAGAGTTCGTGTGAGTAAAGCTAGCTTGTACGTCGGTTTCGCGTGCTTATATAACGGGAACGTTTCGGCCGTGTACGGGAGGAGTTTTTTGGGTTATCGTGAGATTTGTTTTTGATCGTGAGTTGAATAAAACCAGAGAAAACGTTCCATGTTGGGGGACACCAAATATCTTCGTTGCTGATCCGTGGGGATTTTGTTGCTGCTGTGCGTGGAGTCGATCCAATCTACTTGACGCAAGTTTCGATTTTACGGTCTTGTATCTTTGCTTGATCGGAAGTTTTTGTTTTTCTCCGCTAGTACCGTGAAAGATTGGACCAAGAACGACTCGCCATCTAGTCGAGTCAATATCAAGTGGTATTCAGAGCTAGGTTGTTCACGGTATTGTGTTGATCAAGATGTCGACCTCGGTCAACAAGGAAGACGAGGTTGCTGCTGATTCTCAGGAAATTGTACGTCCAGTGTACGCGGATGATATTCCTCAAAATATTTGGGATGGTTTTGACCACACATGCAACTACATCAAGCAATGTCATGATGCGCTCGGCAAAAGGATAGATGTCCTGATCACTCGGTTCGATGGTTTGGTAGACATCATCAATATGCCGGCAACGAATTCTGCACCACCACAGACTGCTCCGGCTGCTCCATTGCGTTATGCACCACCGGCTCACGACGGACATGCCGGCGTGCATGATCGCCGTTTGGCGGCACCTCATGTTGGGGATGATGGTTTTGATGACGGCGTTGACCAGGAAGCAGGGTACGCTCCACGACCACGACACTATGAGCCTCGTCCCGAAACATCCGTTCGTGGTGGAGTGCATGACCGAGTTGGTCAAGCTGTGCGTGTGCCTTTGGATGATGGAATTGGGCGCATAAAAATTTCAATCCCTTCGTTCTCCGGCAAGTGCGAACCAGAAGGCTATTTGGAATGGGAGATGCGTGTTGATCAAATTTTTTATGCCCATCATTATAGCGAGGAGAAGAAAGTTCAACTTGCTGGAATTGAGTTCACCGGTTATGCGCTAATTTTGTGGAATCAAATTTGTCGTTCAAGACATCGCCCGACGACTTGGCGAGGTATGAAAGAATTCATGAGGCGACGTTTTGTTCCTGAGCACTATAAGAGAGATATGTACAACAAGTTGCACGGCTCTCTCAAGGTAATATGAGTGTTGATGAATATTACAAGGAGATGGAATTGCTTATGATACGTACAGGGACAACGGAGGATCCGGAGGCGACCATGGCACATTTCTTTAACGGGCTAAATATCGAGGTGCAGGATCGTGTTGAGATGGTGGTCTACTACAACATACAAGATCTTGTGCACCAAGCTGTGCGTGCGGAACAACAGATTAAGCGGCGCCAAGTCAACACAGTTCCCAGTACCGCTTTGAACACATGGCGACGCTCACAGTATAAGCGTGAGGATGTCGGTCCTAGCTCCAGGGCGATATCATCAAATCGCTCTCATGGTTCTGTGCAGAAGGATGCTTCAAAATCAGGACTGTCGATGGTTGATTCTAGTGCACAGTCGACCGGATGCACTAGTAACATAGAGTGTTTCAAGTGTGGAGGAAGGGGACATATGAAGCGTGAATGTCCTAATGAGAAAAGAGTGTTGCTCACGAGAGATGGCTATGCATCCGTTAGTGATGAAGAGGCAGTTTCTGACACTTCTAGTGAAAAATCTAAGGATGCTGAAAATGTGGTTGCAAGTTTTGAAGCTGCTGAATCATACCCGTCATTGATGGTGCAACGAGTGCAAGAAGATCGCATTGAGGATAAGGGGCAGCGTTGGAATATTTTTCAGACTCAATGCAACATCAAGAACACCAATTGCAAGTTGATCATCGACGGTGGAAGCTACACAAATGCAGTCAGCAAGGACTTGGTGGATGCTTTAGCTTTGCCTATCTAGAAGCACCCACAACCACACTGTGTTGAATGGTTATATCAGTCGGGCAAATTGAAAGTTACTCACAAGGTGCGCATCAATTTTTCAGTTGGCAATTATATCGATACAGTTATATGTGATGTTCTACCAATGGATGCATGCCACTTATTATTGGGGAGGCCATGGCAATATGATCATCGTGCTACACATGAGGGAAGGTCTAACACTTATTCTTTTTGGGACTCTGGAAGGCGACATGTGTTACAGCCGATGTTCGCTAGTGTTATCAAGAGCGATGTCTGTAAGGTCCCCAAAGCTACAACGAAACCGAGGACGGCTTCGCTTCAAGAGGGAGGGGATGATGCAACCATCAGTGTTAAATCAATTCTTGAAGCTCGGAGTGCTATACAGAAGAAGAACTTGGACCAATGTACTTCGATGCAACACCTTTTAATTGGTTCTATGTTGCTCCAGGTTACTCCACCCCAGCAAGAAGTGAAACCAAATTTTAGGACTCCACCAAAAAGGCTCTGATCCGTTCTAAAGGAAAAAAGAAATATTCAAGTTTATTAGTACGTGGTTGTAGAGTCCAAAGGTTGTATGCATGGCCTTTGTTTTCTTATGTTCTTTCTGAGTCACCACTAGTTACGTGAGCAATCTGAGTCCAGGTAGGATCCAACATGATCAACAGTGCCGAATATTTAATTAGTTAAAATCTTGCTTAGTTTAAATAGGAGATATAGTCCGTGTGAGTAAAGCTAGCTTGTACGTCAGTTTCGCGTGCTTATATAACGGGCACGTTTCGGCCGTGTACGGGAGGAGTTTTTTTGGGTTATCGTGAGATTTGTTTTTGATCGTGAGTTGAATAAAACCAGAGAAAACATTCCATGTTGGGGGACACCAAATATCTTTGTTGCTGATCCGTGGGGATTTTGTTGCTGCTGTGCGTGGAGTCGATCCAATCTACTTGACGCAAGTTTCGATTTTACGGTCTTGTATCTTTTCTTGATCGGAAGTTTTTGTTTTTCTCCGCTAGTACCGTGAAAGATCGGACCAAGAACGACTCGCCATCTAGTCGAGTCAATATCACCTCCTTTCTTAGGGACACAATGAACATGACTTACCCATCTACTATCAGCTATAGGATAGATTATACCTGCTTCCAGAAGTTTTAATATTTTCGTTCTTACCACTTCCTTCATCTTCGGATTTAACCGACGTTGGTGAACAACAACGGGTTTAGCATCAGGTTCCATATTAATCTTGTGCTGACATAGAGTGGGACTAATGCCCTTTAAATCATCAAGAGTATATCCAATAGCAGCTCGATGCTTCCTTAGAACTTTCAATAGTCTTTCTTCTTCATGTTCTGAAAGGTTAGCACTAATAATAACAAGATATATCTTCTTTTCATCAAGATAAGCATATTTCAAAGTGTCTGGCAACTGTTTTAATTCAAACACAGGATCACCTTTAGGTGGAGGAGGACCTCCTAAAGTTTCAATATGCAAATTGTGTTTAAGCAGAGGACGTTGTTCAAAGAAAATATCATCTATTTCATTTCTTTCATGCATATGTAAATCATTTCATGGTATAGCAAATATTGTTCTAAAGGATCAGTAGGAGGCACAGCAATAGAAGCAAGACCAATTATTTCATCCTTACTAGGCAATTCTTTTTCATGAAGCTTTCTACTAAACGTGGAGAAATTAAACTCATGAGACTCATCACCAAAGCTAACACCGACAGTTCTCACAATCAATTTTAGCATTAACGGTGTTCAAGAAAGGTCTACCAAAGATAATGGGACAAAAGTCATCTTGTGGGGAACCAAGACAAGAAAACCTGTAGGGTATTTTATTTTTCCACACAAGACTTCAACATCTCTAACAATCACAATTGGTGATATAATATCTCTATTAGCAAGTTTAATAGTAACATCTATGTCTTCTATCTCTGCGGGTGCTATGTTATTCATAATTTCTTGATATAAGATAAAGGGAATAGCACTCGCGCTAGCACCTATATCACATAAACCATGATAACAATGATCTCCTACTTTAACTTAGACAACGGGCATGCCAACAACAGGTCTATGTTTATCCTTTTTATCGGGTTTGGCAATTCTAGCAACTTCTTCACAGAAGTAAATAACATGCCCATCTATATTTTCTTCCAGGAGATCTTTAACCATAGCAACACTAGGCTCTAATTTGATTTGTTCATCAGGTTTAGGTTTTCTAATATAACTTTTGTTGACCACGGTTGAAACTTTAGCATGTTCCTTTATCCTAACAGGGAAAGGTGGTTTCTCAATATAAGCAGTAGGAATAACTGGATCAACATTATAAATAATAGTTTCCTCTTTAGCTAGTACCGGTTCTTTAAATTCTTCTTTAATAGGTGGGTGACATGTGAACCACTTCTCTTTAGGAGATCAACATGAGTAGCAAATGATTCACAAAAGGAGGCTACTATCTCAGAGTCAAGTCCATATTTAGTGCTAAACTTTTGAAAAGCATCGGTATGCATAAAAGATTTAACACAATCATACTTAAGTTTAATACCTAACTCCTTACATTCGCCGAGTTCCCAATCTTCGGAGTTGCATTTAATTCTTTCTAAAAGATCCCACCGGAATTCAATAGTCTTCTTCATAAAAGAACCAGCACAAGAAGTATCAAGCATGGATCGATCATTATGAGAAAGCCGAGCATAAAAATTCTGAATAATAATTTCTCTTGAGAGCTCATGATTGGGGCATGAATATAACATTGACTTAAGCCTCCCCCAAGCTAGAGCGATACTTTCTCCTTCACGAGGCCAAAAATTATGTATGTAATTCCGATCACGATGAACTAGATGCATGGGATACATTTTTTGGTGGAACTCCAATTTCAGTCGATTCCAATTCCAAGATCCAATATCATCGCATAGCCTATACCATGCCAATGATTTTCCCTTCAAAGATAAAGGGAAAACCTTCTTATTAACATCATCTCTGGGTAAACCTGCAAGCTTAAACAATCCACAAATTTGTTCCACATATATCAAGTGCATATCAGGATGTTCGGTTCCATCTCCTGCATAAGGATTAGCTAGCAGTTATTCTATCATACCTGAAGGAATTACATATTCAATATTTTCAGTAGGTGCAATAGGTTGAGGGGTAGCTAATTGTGGTTCCGGTCGAGGTGAAGATACCCCGAACAAACCCCTCAAAAGATTGTTTTCCATAGTAACAAGTCACAGTAAATTTCAGCACACTACATAAATGTTTCCTTACCAAATTCCACTTACCAAAGGTGCTTCACTCCCCGGTAACGGCGCCAGAAAATAGCCTTGATGACCCACAAGTATAGGGGATCAATTTTAGCTCTTTTTGATAAGTAAGAGTGTCGAACCCAACGAGGAGCAGAAGGAAATGACAAGTGGTTTTCAGCAAGGTGATGTCTGCAAGTGCTAAAATTGTGAGTAGCAGCATAGTTTGATAGCAAGATAATTTGTAATGAGCAAGTAATGATAGTAGTAACAAAAGTGCAGCAAGATAGTCCAATCCTTTTGAGGCAAAGGACATGCCAAAATGGTCTTTTTTAATAAGCAAAGCGTTCTTGAGGGTACACGGGAATTTCATCTAGTCACTTTTATCATGTTGATTCAATTGTGTTCGCTACTTTGATAACTTGATATGTGGGTGGATCGGTGCTTAGGTGTTGTTCTTACTTGAACAAACCTCCTACTTATGATTAACCCCCTCGCAAGCATCCGGAACTATGATAAAAGTATTAAGAATAAATTCTAACCATAACATTAAACTTTTGGATCCAATCAGTCCCTTACGGAATAGCGCATAAACTAGGGTTTAAGCTTCTGTCACTCTCGCAACCCATCATCTAATAACTACTCCACAGTGCATTCCCTTAGGCCCAAATATGGTGAAGTGTCATGTAGTCGACGTTCACATGACACCACTAAGGGAATCACAATATGCATACTATCAAAATATCGAAAACATATCAAGTTCACATGATTACTTGCAACATGATTTCTCCTGTGACCTCAAGAACAAAAGTAACTACTCACAAATGATAATCATGCTCAATATCAGAGGGGTATTAAATAGCATAATGGATCTGAACATATAATCTTCCACCGAATAAACCATATAGCAATCAACTACAAGATGTAATCAACACTACTAGTCACCCACAAGTACCAATCTATAGTTCTGGTACAAAGATTGAACACAAGAGGTGAACTAGGGTTTGAGATGAGATGGTGCTGTTGAAGATGTTGATGGAGATTGCCCTCCCCAAGATGGAAGAGTTGTTGGTGACGATGACGATGATTTGCCCCTCCGGGAGGGAAGTTCCCCCGGCGAAATCGCTCCGCCGGAGGGCAAAAGTGCTCCTGCCCAAGTTTCACCTCGAGACGGTGGCGCTCCGTAACGAAAATCCTCTCCTTATTTTTTCTAGGTCAAAATGGCTTATATATCAGAAGAAGGGCCCCGGAGGTGGGCCTGGATGAGCACAACCCCCCACGGTGCGCCCTGGTGTCTTGTGCTCACCAGGGTGGGCCCCTCCGGTACTTATTTGCTCCAATATTCATCATATATCCCATAAAAAATCACCGTAAAGTTTTAGCTTGTTTGGAGTTGTGTAGAATAGGTGGACTGACGTAGCTCTTTCAGGTCCAGATTTCCAGCTGCCGGAATTCTCCCTCTTTGTGTGTACCTTGCATATTATGAGAGAAAAGGCATTAGAATTACTCCAAAAAGCATTATTATGCATAAAACATCATAAGTAACAGTAGGAAAACATGATGCAAAATGAACGTATCACCAGTCATGTATCAATCCCGTGGATCTTCTAGTGAGCGGAACTCCAACAGTGTCATCGAAAAGGTTTCAACAAGGTCGGTGAGTAGGCGTTGATGTACGAGACCGAGTACACGCTAAGCTTGAGCGCGAGCGGGCGTTGCGGGATCGCGCACCCAAGAAGCGGGAAGCTAGGGGCTCCCCGGAGGCATGGTTTCGTGATGAGGAGTGCCACAAGGAGAAGCAGGCTCTAGAGGAGGAAAGGCTTGAGGCGGCGAGACATAAGGCCTCTGTCATTCTTTCTTCGTCGTTGCCTACTGTGGTGTTGCCAGATTTGTGTGGGAATCGATCGTGGCTGGCTCTCTGGCACCTCGTTCCAACGTCGCCTGGCCGCCTGCTGGTAGTTCACGTCCCCCTCCTCCCTATGGTGTTGGGGGATCAGGTCCCCACTATGGTGTTGGGTAGTTTAGATCTAATCAAAGGTATGGTGGCTTCAACAACTACTACAACTACTACCCTCCCAACAAGAATCGAATGTTTTGGACTCGTGAGAGCCCTGCTGGATCTGGTGATGGCATTTTACCGCATCCCCCTCATTTCGGACTCCCCGCTCCTACTGGTGGTTCTAGCATGATTAAGGGACAAAGGTAGGGATCAATACAGAGGATTTACATGCACAAGATAAAGGTTGTTCGTGGAACTTGCAAAAAAAAGGAATTTCCCAACAACCCCAAAATGAAGATCCAATATCATGGATGTATCAGAATTTTCGATACGAATCCAATGAGCCGAAGAACGTCAAAATCGGAGTTCATATGAGAAAATGGCCACCAAAATACGAAATTCCACATGCGTAGTCCAGAGAAGAAATTGCGTGCGGTATGACTGTGCATGGTCATACCACAGCTCGTAGCAGGTGCTAGGGGGTACAAAAACAAGGTCCAATCTCCATGATTCTCTGTGGATTTTGTCCCCGTTTGTTCCCATGACTTCCTTGGCCATCGAGGGAGGTATTGGGATATGATTTGGCTCATCTAGGGCCCTTGGATCAAAGGAGATAAATCACATCCACAGAGGAGACTTGTCGAGGTCTTCTATATATACACCTCCAAGTGTAGCCATCAGCTATGATCATTTTCATCAAGATCATCATCTCCATCATGTTCGTTGGTTCTACAAGATTAATTCCACCATAGAAGAAGGTCCAAGACCAATAAGAAGGAAGAGGGAGGCTCCATCGATGCCCCGCACTGACCTTCTGGCCGGTGTCATCTCCACCCACGTCGCCATGTTCTTCTCCTTCCCCAACTCAACATTGGCCTGTAACTTGACTCTCCCTTTTATGTTTTCCCTTTTACATGTTTGAGTAGTTAGATTAGTTTTCAGGAATATAGATGAACTCTAGTATGATTAGAACTAAATGCCGATAAGAGATCCAGTATCCTTATGTGACAAGTTATTTATTCCTCATCATTTTCCCTTTTATACTTGAGAATTTACTATCTGTGCAATGTTGGGTTGAGGAGGCATTTAGTGATAGTATTTATTTCCCTCCTTCCCCGATGAAAGAGCGTGGTGCCCCCATGTTTGGTTTCGATAATTGATGACAACCCCTATGGACTAATGGTTGCCTTCAGTTATATTTGAAGGATTTGTCCATAGGCATTGCTTGAAGACCTTTTGTTGGTTTCAAGGTTATTAGAAGAATATTATATGTCGACCAAGGTGTTATTCAAGGAGTTATCCAAAGATTGGTCATGTGAGAGTTGAGGCTATTGCAAGCATGTCTTGAAGAAGAATATTGTGCGAACATTAATGTTTACCTTCAAGACAACATTTTAATGAAGAGAGTTGGAAAGATACAAGATTGATCAAGACTAAGTACAAGAGTGATTCAAGTTGATCGACACACAAAGCTAGAAGATGCACCAAGTTGGATCAAGTGATCTCATGGTATGATAAGCATTGTCCATTACGCTTTGTGTAGTAACCCATGGTCTATGTGAGAGTTCCTTGTGGGGTTATGTATGTTTCCATGGGTGTGCATCAAAAGGAAGATATCACATAACCCATAGAGGATGACATCAAGTGGGATCGTCATCAAAATTGCACTGTTTTCAAGTGGAGCATCACGAAGGGATCATGCTTGAAGCTTGCTACCCATTCTCGTGATAATGGACATGTGAAGATGTGCCGAAGAGAGGCTCACCCATAGTGGAGTATGGGGGAGCAATCTACTAGTCTTCATCGAGCCAAAGCAATCAAGAAAGGTGGTCTGACTTGAGGAGCACAAGATCGTCATCATCTAGCTCAAGTGGACTATGCGTTGGGCAAAGGTTTGTCCTTGATAGGTTTTCTATTTTAGCGGTCTCATCGTGTTAGTTGGGAGACCGGATTATAGGATTGATTGTCGTACTATCAAGGGGGCTCTCGAGTGAGTAACTTGATCATACCGTTCATAGAGAGATCAAGCCATTGCATCATTGGCATAATCTTTCTTGGTTCTTGTTTGGCTTTTTGCTTTGTGAATTTTGGAGCTTATGGTCATCTTCATGACAAGCTCAAGTTCATCGAAAACAGATTTAGTATACATCTTCTATGATGTTTTCGATGTAGGAGTTTTTGCTAGTTCTTCACTCATGGAGGTTTCACACCTCTATATCATTTGCATGTTTTCTCTTGCCACTCCTGAAGATGTCGTGATTTGACAGCTCTTGTCGTTCGCTTTCTATCAAGCTTCAGTTCATCGAAATCTGAGTTCGTTTGGAGAAGTAATGGCAGTTTTGGTCTTCCATGCATCCATCTGTTTTGCTTGGGCACTTTTGCAGTACCCAGGCGGTAGTACCACTTCACCGGAACTTTTGTTGTGAGCTATCGCACCAACTACCGCTTGGGATTGGCCTTCTATTGGCCTACCCATAATAAACGGCACTAGCACGGTAGTAGAACGATAGTACTGCTCGCGCGGTACTTTCGTGTTCTACTGTCGCTGCTACTACCGCTTATTTTGGGGCTTTTATTGCCCTTTGCAGCTTTTATGGTACTAGGACGGTAGTACCACTTCATGCGGCACTTTCGCTCTGGCGCCTCTCTGTACCATTGTTCCTATGTACCAGGTGATCCTAAGCGGTAGTACCGCTGATGGATGGATGGTACTACTCTTTGGTGGCACTACCGCTCCAGCACTTCACGTGCTCACCTTGCTACTCCCTGGAATTGCTGCCTTAAGCGGTGGTACCGCTTTACTGTGGGCTGAGGCATAACGGTTGGATTTGTCCTCACCTATAAAAGGGGGTCTTCTTCCCCAATGGACCTTATTTGTTTGAGCTCGTGTTTCCCCTCCATTGTTGACCCTCCTCGATCTTGCTATCTATCAATCCCTCCAATGATTCTTGCTAGTTTTTGAGGGAAAAGAGAGAGGAGATCTAGATCTACGTTTCCACCAACCCATCTCTCCTGTAAGTGAGGGGAACCCTTTGGATCTAGATCTTGGAGTTCTTTGTGTTCTCTTCTTCATTCTTCCTCTCATATTCCTCCGTAGCATTTGTTGCTTTGGTGGGATTTGGGAGAGAAAGACGTGGGCACTTTGTGTGCCCTTGCCATTACATTTGGTGCATTAGTTTGGGTTCTCCACGGTGATACGTGGAAGTGAAAGTTGAGAAGCTTATTACTCAATATTGGGTGTTTAGGCACCCTAGAGCTTGTGCCTCTTGGGTGCTTGGGCGTCCTAGACGGTCGCTGGTGTCGCATAGTGCAATCATTGTGGCGTAAAGCTTTGGGGTCTCCAATTAGGTTGTGGAGATTGCCCCGAGCAATTTGTACATGTTCGGTGACTACCCCCAATTAGGGTGGCCCTGTTGGCATTTTGGGGAGCATTGTGCCTCTAGACCGCTCCAAACGGAGATTAGCATCCGCAAGGGTGTGAACTTCGGGATACATCATCGTCTCCGTGTGTCTCGGTTAATCTTACCCGAGCCCTTTACTTATGCGCTTTACTTTGTAATAGCCATAATGTTTCATGTTTTATATCTTGCTATCACTTAGTTGTTTATCTTGCTTAGTATAAGTTGTTGGTACACATAGGTGAGCCTAGTCGATTTAGGTTTTGTGCTTGACAAATTAACCACTAGTTTTATTCCGCATTTGTTCAAGCCTAAACCATAAATATTTTAAAGTGCCTATTCACGCTCCCTCTAGGTACCATCTACGATCTTTCACCCGACCTTAGATAGAGGAATAACAGAGAGCCTGGAAGCTTTACAGAAAAAGGCACGTGCCCCGTTTTATAGATAAAGGAACAATCGTCATACAACTCGACACCACAATACACATATAGAGGGCAAGATACAAGAGTGCTTAAACAGCCACACAACCCCAAACCAGTTCAATCAAACTACAAACATGACGAAAGGCAGTTTACTTGAAGTCGTCGGGGCCTCAACTGTGAGCGAGTCACCGCGAAGAGGCGAAGCCGTGCACGACAACTCGGATGCTCCAAGGCTGCGCCTTTAGAAAGGGCACGACACCAGAGTGCCGCACCGCCCGATCCATGGATCAAGGTTTCCCCGGAGCAACATGGAAGGTGCAGAGGAACCACGACGATGCCTTCAAGAAGGAGACGACACCCATAGGCGCCGCCGTCGTCAGTCTGACATAGACAAACGGGATTTTCACCCGGCAAGTTCTCTGCACCTCCAAGACGTGTCGCATAAAGCCCCGAGATGCCTTCCGTACCACTATCACCGGGCGTCGTACAATGGCAATCACACCACCCACACGTCCATGGCCACCAGGCGACACCCGAGGCACGGGCTCTGCCCACGAGCACCGCAACTACCACCACCAAGGCCGCCGCCCGGACATCCATGAACCTAACTCCATCCCCTCCCCAGGCTTGCAACGATGCTCGACGCCACCAGAGTTGCCGCCGTAGAAGATCCAGGACCGTGACGGGGCGATAAGTTCGTGCGTTCAACGGACCCTGACGGAGTTCGAATTTGAGCAATTAGGTAGGGTGGGAGAGGTAGGGAAGAAAAACGCTTCTTTCGGATCAGACGCTTGCCCCAACTGTTCAGCTGGCCGCACCCATGCGGACCGTCCACCGCCCAATCCACAGTTGTTGATGTCTGATAGAATATAAATGGAAAAGGAGAATTATATGTATTGAGTTGGCTTCTCTGACAAAAGAAGTAAATGTTTTCTTACCTTGAACTGAAAATGTTGCACTTAAAGTCTATTAATGGCAGGTTTTGCTAACTAGAAGAAAGCTATTTCTGTTTGTTTGATAGTAGTAAGGGCATGTACAATGATTGATAAGGTAGTCTTATCTTAAGTCTTGCATGTAATTTAGATATAACAAAAAAGATGGTCTACAATGGGTCATCTCTTGCAAGCCGGCCACTATCAGTGGTCCCGATCTGCTCTTGCTCCAACCCAGCCGCCCAGAATTTCCAACGCCGCCGGCCGTCCCCAAAATCAAGTACCGCCGGCCGTTCCCGAGCATGTGCGCTGCTAGCGGCATCCGATCTCAAGCACCACCGGCCTTCCTGATAACAAGCGCCACCCGATGCTCCAATCTCCTGCAAGGAACTCTTCCCGTTCTTCAGGCAACGATGGATCGAAGTGGATCACGGAGGCGTTGGCGTGGGAAGGGAAGGGGATTGAGGCATTGGCGCGGGAAGGGAAGGGGATTGGGAGGCGGCGGCGGACGAGAAAGACGGGGTCGTGCGGGGAGGAGAGGGCTCGGGTTGCAGGAGGGGGGTATGGGCTCGTTACCGGTGGGGGGTGGGTGGTATCGATCGATAACTGGGCCGGACCCATTTAAGGAGGGACGCGTTTACGGGTGGAGTTACCAAACGCGAGCAACGTTTTCCTATTACGGCGTAATCAGGTCACGGGCAAATTTCTCTGAAACAAACACCTCCTAAGATGTAAATGTTGGACACAGAAACTTTCGTCTTTCACTATCTTGTCATATCATGGCGATCACTATCAATTTAGACGAGGCAGAGACCATCACCATATGCCAAAGAAGTATTCAGCCGAATCTGAAGAAACGGCCAGGAGGTATCGAGCCCACGTTCAAGTTCAGCCCAAAGTCATGACCCGACTTCTTTCATGCCCACGTTCAGGAGAAACTTTCGTCTTTCACTATCTTTCATACCCCTAAAAGAAAAAGAGTAAATTGCCTCTAATTTGTCAATTAAAAAAATTGCCATACAAATAAACAAGTAAAGTTTGATCTGATCGGAGCTATAAATTAGCCATTAGTTTCCTGCGGCTGATCCAGCTTAACAAATAGACACAAAGACTGATAGTTTTTACTTACACGGAAGGTAATTGACATACACTTTTGATTTCCCTGTGATCCCAGTAACTCATTAGTGCTCCATGTGCACAATTTGGTTGAGCTAAGTATGCACGATTGTCAAATCTTAATAAGCAGAAGGCCATGGCAGCACATAAATTTCGTGCAAGAACAGATTTCTAGATATGCCAATACAACTTGACACCAACAGTTTCGAAACAGCGAGACAAATGTGACGGACAAACCTGGGAACATTGACTATGGCAGCACATAAACTTCGTGCAACAACAGGTTTCTAAATATGCCAGTACCACTTGACACCAACAGTTTCAAAACAGAGCGACAAATGTGATCGATAAACCTGGTAACATTGTACATGCACGCGATCTCCAAATGCGTTGAGTACCAGTTAGTGGGTATTTTGGGTGCTCCTGCAGTGTCAATTCAGCCTACACTCTTGCACAATTAGGGATAAGGATAATATCTGAGATCAGATAACGGTCATGTTATCGTCCTTCTTGGATGTTTTCTTTCTCTTCTTCCCGGTGCAAGGCTCTTTTCCTTTCAGGTTTTGAGAAAATGTTCGCAGCTTGCCCATAAGATGCTCATTCCTATGCGCTGGGATTGCAATGCAATAGTCAGTGCGAGGAAAAAATACATTAAGAGAACCATAAAGAGAGTATCAACAACGAAAATGCATAGGAGCTCTCGGGTGCCATGCACCCTATATGAATAGTAAAATCGAAAAAAATACTAGGAACAATTAAAAAAATCTGAAATTTTGGGGTATCAAACATGGTCGTCCATTCTACTCACGTACGAAGTTTCGCGAAGAAATGGCATCCGTGGTATTCTTAGTGAAGAAAATACAGTCCGACCTATGATTCATTCAAACAGTTTTTCATATATAATTGAAGTATTTATCTTTTTTGCTGAGAATACCACGGATGTCATTTCTTCACAAAACTTAACACAGGTGTAGAATGGTCGACAAGGTTTGACATCCGGAAATTTCATAATGTTTTGATTTTTTATAGTATTTTTTATTTTACTATTCAGACAGGGTGCATGACACCCGAGAGCTCCTAATCGTGTCTGTATCAACAACATTTTCCTCTGTAGCTTATCAACTATGTATTCAACATTTGTAAAATTTCAAGTATACAAGTGTCTCAAACAACCTTCTATAGAAAACAACACTTTCAGGAAGCCAATATTCTATCCTTCTCTTTCAGGCATTAGTAAAGACATTGTTTGCTCAAGTACCTGTGAGGATAACATCGTCCATCCTAATGGATTTACGACTAGCATGCTGTGCAAACAGCTCAACATCCTTAGCCAGCTGCTCTGCACATTGCGAAGAATATGTTAATTACAATACCCATCTAGTTTCCAAATATGCAGATCTAACAAGATTCAGAACCATTCTTATTCTGCAGAGTGCAAATAAGCAGTTCAGTACAGCTAGTACAGCAGAACAATTTAGTTTCAGAGATGGAACTCTGAAAATCCACTTCCTTATGTTCTGATACATCTCCTTTACTCTCACCATGCAACCAAAATTTTGTGGTTCCCACAAGATCCTCGATCCCGAGCTGGAAATGTGCTAAGCTATCGCTTTCCAGCTGATACAGTGTGCCACTTAAAAAGATTTGATTCTGGAGTTTGTGGACGGGATGGAGTGATCTTCAGTGCAACTTGATGTCTTATTTCCCACGTGTATTCTTTAACCCACAGAGGTCTGGAAGTCAGTTCGACTAAACATTACCTAAATGCATAAAAAGTGCTTTGCTTTTCTTTAAGAGCACATTTTCAATTCAACTAAATATCTTGAATTGTGTTAGAGGAGCATGCAAATCAGATATAAAGATAGTATCTATAGCAGAGATTGTTTCTTAGAGTTTGGTGTATTCTTATCATGAATATTTTGTCTATGCAGAGCTTGTTGTAAGAGAAAAAATCATTAGTATCAGCATGAAATTCAAGATACTGAGTAACACAGAAACAAACATCTACCAAATCAAAGCCTTCTTTTAAAGGTCAAATCAAATAGAAGCGCATCCCTGTCACACAAAAAAGAAGTTCCTTGCTGCAGGCACACAGAAGAAATCAAACACGAGCTTGTGGTAAGATCTAATGCTCCAGGCATTCTGGACAAATCTAATATGAAGTGCATCGCTCCAGCTCCATTCAATCTAAACTGCCACTAGACAACCAACACACATTTTGGCTAAGGTAGATCAGCTGGTTCTGTTCCACGCCAAGACTCGGTCTAAAATTGGCCAGATGGATATTCAAAAATGGGCAGAGTTAGTTGTGAAAACAAATACAACAAAAGGAGGTAAAGATTTCGGGGAACCTGCGCTCTTGAAGGCCAAGTCGGCGATGCAGGCGACGACGGGACCCGCAACCTCCATGCCCGCCTTCTTGCCTGCAAAGCACGAATGCTTCATACATTACTGCTCCGAATCCCGATCTCAGTTGCAAGAGAAAGAAGTGATAGCGGAAACTGGACGCCGGTGGAGAAGGGGTGCCATTTTAACCTACCTTCAGAAGTCGCGATGTTGATGACAGCGAGCCTGAAGCGGTCACGAAGGAGTTCGGCCTCCGCCTCCGCCTCCGCCTCCGCCTCCGCCTCGAATCTATCGGCCTCACCGCCGTCGCCGGCGAGTGCGTCGTCGTCGGCGAGGGTTTCCACGTCTGGGTCCATGGTGGGGATAGGAATTTTTCGGTTTTCCGCGCTATTTGGTCCCTGAGTTTATTTGTATTTCACCTCCGAGGTTTGCGAGGAAGTATTTGAATTCTGATTTGTTTTTTGGGGTTGATCAATCAGAGATTTCTAATTTCTTTTTAAGCAACCAGCAGGAGCAATGCGCATTTTTCTGTATATAAATATTGGACATGTTTGTTTTTATGTGAAAATATAATGATATATAAACA
Source organism: Triticum dicoccoides (assembly GCF_002162155.2). NCBI lineage: Eukaryota > Viridiplantae > Streptophyta > Magnoliopsida > Poales > Poaceae > Triticum > Triticum dicoccoides. Next base: position 449,103,634 of record NC_041383.1, on the reverse strand, counting down.
TACTAACACGAATATAATACCTGTGGTCGAATGGTTAGAGGGACAGTGGTGTCCCCAGCCCAGCAGATTTCAGTTCTAGTGCTCGCATTATTTCTGGATTAATTCCAGTATTTCCGTTGATACATTTTTAGTGGGGGGAGACGTTTGCGTCGACGACGAGGTGCCTACGACGATTTCGTAAATCTCAAGATGATATGCTGGTTTAGTCTTTTGGAGGTGCTCATCTCTACTCCTAATGGAGCAGTTGGTAGTCTCGCTTCCAGGTTTTTTTTCGTCCCACCACTTTCGTTCGGATTTTTTTCGTAGGTTAACCGTCGTAGATTTTTTTCGTCGCCTCCCCCACTTCATCGGTTTATTTTCACTTCACCCTTCACACAACGAAAAAAACTGAACGGATCAGAACTTTTCATACTGACGCAAATTATTTAGTAATGTCTTTATGTAAAAGAATCAATCACAATCAATCTTTAAAGATCAAATCTAAATTAATTAATCTTCATAACGTTTGTTTCCTTTCGAATCACGTCCATAACTTTCCTTCCTTGTTTGGGCAGAAACTGTTTGGTAGCAGAGATTAGGAAGCTTCCTATGAGTGTAGTAATATGAAGTATTCTTTTTCTTGATGATTCGTTTTCATGCATGATGATAGTAAATTAGGCCAACATTCACCACTATTTATCAACGTCATCAATCGTATCCATTCCTACCAGTTTTAAGGGAATCTGCTCGCTATGTCTTTTTTAAGGGGATCCGCTCGCTAAGTCGTCGTCGCACGTTATTTTCACAAACAATCTCTACTCCTAATGGAGCAGTTGGAAGCCTCTTACGGTTTATTTTTGTCCTCCTCTCACCTCCACTGGTTCTTTTTCTCTCCACTCTTTCCTTGCAAACCAATAATTTCCTAACATACAAAAAATCACGAATCTATCTTTCCTTATCCGAACCAATCGCGCCCTACATCAGTGCATTTCTTTATTAAAAAAACTAACACGTAAATCTTAACGCATTGTAAACAAATCCCGTTATGGACCTAATTAGTTTATTATGGAATCTATACGTGGTCGCATTGGTTCTTTTTCTCTCCGCTCTTTTCTTGCAAACCACTAATTTCCTAACATACAAAAGATCACGAATCTATCTTTCCTTATCCGAATCAATGATCCCTACATCAATGCATTTCTTTATTAAGAAAACTAACACGTAAATCTTAACGCACTGTAAAGAATTCCCGTTATGGACCTAATTAATTTATTATGGAATCCGTACGTGGTCGCATCTCTCCCCTCGTGAAAAAATCGCATCCATCTCCCGTTAAAAAGGAAAAGAGAACATGAACGATCAATCCCACACCATGCATCTCAGTAGCAAAAAATCGCCCCCGCCTCTGCTACTGCGCCTCGCCGTGTGCCCGGCTCGACCCATGCCTCGCCTGCATGGCTGGCCGCCACCGTCTCCACCGCCACGTACAAGAAAATGATGGGCAGAACCATCCATTCAAATCGCACACCCCCACCCTCCTCCGCAATCCCTAGCCCCGCATCACCCTATCGCTTTCTTGCCTCTCTTTCCCCTCGATGTAGATGGTGCCGAGCGGCACGAGCACCGGCAGTGCCGCCCTCTCTATCTTTGCTGCGTCGAGAGATGGGACGAGGCTATCGTCGGTTCGCCGCCCACGATTGGGCCGCCTCCGGTTGTCGCGCACCACCGGCTCCACCTAATGTGCCCGACCCTCTCCGCTTTCGACCTTCCGGCGACCACATCCCTCCACGCCTCCATCCATCATCCACAAGGCCACTCCCTGCACCCACCCTCCTAAATTCTCCATACCGACGGACAATCATCGAAGATCCAAGTTGGCCCGATATCAATTTTCTTACATGCTTTCTTTATCAGTTGGTGATGGGAATGGGTTCCAATTTCTCCCTCTGACTGTGGATTCGCAGGCAATAAGCGCTTCTACATGCATCCTCATGTCGGTCCCTAAAGTACCAAGGTAAATGGTTGATGTTGCGTTTGTCTAGGATGATATATGTTGGCTTTGTTCCGGTTCATCCGAGCAGTTCTGGTACATCGTGCATTTATCTTGCCAGTAATGTTCTGTGATGCTCTGATGCACTTTGAGAATTGATTATCTTGTCTTCAGTGCAGAACATTTGTTTATTAATGCATGAGAAAAATCTTTGTTACTACCTTGAACCTGTTTTATAATCCATATTGTTATGCACTAGCGCGTGTGCGTGTGAAATAGATGGATTATGGTCCCGTACCCAATAAGATGGATATGTGTGTGTTAGAGAGAGAGAGAGAGAGTGAAGGAGAGGGGGAGAGAGAGTGAGGAGGAGGGAGGAAGAGAGTGTGTGTGAGAATTTGATGGTAAAAAGGTCGCCAATGTCACTTGATATGTATGAGAATATTAAATATAATATTAACATAATTGATATTGAACTCTTAAATTTAATGTGGCCCCGTTGCAACGCACGGGTGTTCTTCTAGTAGGGGTAGGATGTGCGTTCATAGGGGTGAGTGTGTGCGTGTATATATGAGCGCTTGCGTCAGTAGGCGACTTTGATACATGTTAGCCTTTTTTATTAAATAAAGATTTGTAGTTATCTTTCTTCACTGATATTATACATGGCTAGTAGAACGTCCGTGCATTGCCACGTGCCTTTTAATGTTTTTCAGTTACACATATATACTTGTATTGTTGTATTTTTTTTCAAAAGAAATTTGTATTCTTGTATAAACTTAATGATCTTTTTGCCCCTTTTAATGACATCACCTTGGAACCCTTATCGCTTGATTATTTTTGAACATCGGCATAATCTATATCCAACAATTATTTGTATGTATCTGTTTTGATTGTTTAAAACTCAATTAATTTTTAGTCTCGTTCGTCGTAGTTACGTGTCATCATTTTCAAAGCATCATCCCAAGCCATCGGCTTTTATCTCTAATCTAAAAAATAAAATATATTAAAAATTAAAATAAGCTCATGATAAACTCCAATCAGCCCTTGTCATATATAATATAATTCAAGTGACAATTTTTTTAGCGGGAAAAAGATTCATAACCCACACATGATCAGACACTACAGCAGCCGCTAGTCCTCAAAAGAATGGATTCAGGCACCTGGCATTACGTACGAGTCCAACACCTAATTTCACACCAAGTGATCTCTTGTAATATAATACTCTTTTCTAGGGGCTGTAATATGATACTCTTTTGGCCCACTTCTCTGCTTGAAACAAGTTTACACCATCATTCAAAAGGGAGGCATGGAAGGTTTACACAGATTATTTGGCCACTTATTAAATGGAGAAACTTTACTAATGTAATTCTTCAACTTGAAGTACCTGCACACAGTAAAACCTACTCCCTCGTCTCATAATATAAGAACGTTTTTGACACTAATGTAGTGTTAAGAACGTTCTTATATTTTGGGACGGAGGGAGTATAATCAATCAAATAGAAATATAAAAAATGCTTTGATTTGTCACTCAATATGATTTTTAGGAAGTTTGTGATTTGTGGATCTGCAGAGAACAAGTATGATTGCTACATTAGGAAAGTTTGGATTGCTGCATGCTGAATAAACTTGGCAGGAAATATACCTAACCGATCGTGGTACTACTAATTACAAATTAAAGATTTGAACCTGCAGACTTTCCTACTCGAGAACATCCATTATAATGGACAAACATACTGTAGACACAAAGTAACAATTATTTTTAGGCATAATTGAAGGAGGACCTACTATCTAACAAAGTTTAACGAGTATACATCAAGCTTTGCACAATCAGATAGGAAGAGTATAAGTAGTATGTCGGTGCTTGGTAGACTACAACAAAATCATTTCTGGAGTGGATAGAGAAACTAAATATGTGAAACAAGACACAACTGCTCTGTTCAGAGATTATGTAATAATTGCAACGTACGGCCACGATGTCGGTTATATACAAATTATATTTATAGAGGGTGATCTCAATATTTAATCTGTATAGTACTAAAGTGTAATCAACAGCATGAAAATCATCCAATGAGAGATAGGATTATTATTAGGTAAAACTGACAAGTGACACACCATGTTTTAGTACTAAAAGTTTAGTTACAAAGTGCAAGATGTAATCCATGCATGCCATGATTTACAATGAGATGCCTTATTTGAATAGAGCCATTAGCAAGCCTCCCCGCAAGAACAAAGCTGAGAGCAAGTCTCCCAAATAACATAAAGAATCGAGAATAGTAATAAGCATATTTTTTCGGGAAAACGCAAAGGATTTGCGTTTCATTGCATTGGGAAGGTAGAAAGTTATTTACAATCCTCCTAAGAGGCAAAGTTCATGCTGGATCAGTAGAAACTAGTGTACATCCCAGGTGGTGGGTAAGATGACCCGCAAGCCACGAGCACCAGCCCGTGCCCATTGCTCGGCCTCGTTCTTGATCCTAGAGACCAGGACTGGGACAAGGGGTTGGGCACCGTCGAATATGCATTCATTGCGTTGCTTCCAAATCATCCACGGCGTCAGGAGGGCAATGGAGGCGAGGCCCTTGCGCATCAGTGTAGGCGTGTTTTGCTTGGCGTGGAGCCACCAGTCCATGAGAGTATCCTCCTGGTTTGGCCCTGCGATAGTCATCCTTAGCCAAGCTAGGATCTCATGCCAGGTTTGCTTGGCAAAGACGCACTCCAGGAGCAGGTGTCTCATCGTCTCTGGCGCCTGACCGCATAGCGGGCACCGGGGCTGGTGCTGGAGGCCACGACGAGCAAGGCGGTCAGCAGTCCAGCACTTGTCCAGGTTGGCAAGTCAGTGGAAAATTTTGACCCGTGGCGGCGCCCGGCTTTTCTAGATGAGCTTCCAGGAGAAACAAGTGGTGGATCCTTGGAAAGTGGCAAGGTAGCAGGAGCGTGCTGTATAGGTGCCAGAGGTAGTCTACTTCCAGACAAGCTGGTCGGGGGTATCCGAGAGTGGGAAGTGCTCGATCATCTGCCAGACTTGCACATATTGGCCAATCTCATTGATCCCGACAGTCCCATGAATGTCGCTCGCCCAGCTGTTGCCATGTAAACCTTGAGCGACGGTTCGAGTCTTGCGGCGGCGCTTGGGGATGCAGTTGTACAGGGCCGGGGCTATTTCGCTGATGGACTGCCCATTTAGAACAAAAGGCTACTACGAAATAGAATTGGTGATTCGACATTTAGGCATATATATATTTTCAAAACAAACTCATACCTACACAAAACTATGAAAATAACGTCTTACGTAGTTGTGGTCTATGGTAATAAGCTGAGAGCAAGCGACCAGAAAGGCCAAGTCATTCAGGGAGCACCCAGGTCTGAGAAGAGGTGAGGCGGGAGCGGACTACGTCGATGTCTGGCACCCATGTCGATGACGGGTGGCCGGACCGCATCGGCGCCACCCATCTCTCCCGTCACCTCTCCAAACATTGACCCTGACGCCCAACCAGGGCCCCTTCTTGGATCTGCAACGGGCACAAAACAACCACCCGCTCAATGGCGCGAGGAGCCGGACCGGCCACAACCTGTAACCACAGAGAGAGCCAGGAGCATCCGTAGAAACCGCAGGCAGACGAGCCGCCGCCAGAGAATGTGCTGCACACCGGCAATGCCGCAGCCATCACCCCGAGCTGCTCGTTGGAGACCGGGGCCAGATCCCGGCAGATCTGAATGGTCTAAGCAAGCACCCACTGCCGCGGCCCCTCCCAGCCGCCAGAGCAGAGGAGAGAGATGGATCCCACCACCAAGCGAGCCCCACCCGCGGCGCCGAATACCCCCGCAACCACCAGTGACTGGATCAGGCCGATCCAAAGCCGCCGCCGCGCCACAGGAGACCACCACCATGCGTAGCCCACCACGCCAGAGCTGGACGACCGTGTCACCGTCACCCAAACACCCGCCAGCACGCCAACGCGCCGCCCACCGTCGTCTCCCCACACAAGACTACATCGAGCGGGAGGTGAGGAAGCCCCGCCGCCACCGACACCGGCCCGGCTTTGCCTAATGGCAGAGAGGAGGAAGGATGGGGAGGGGGGAGCGAGGGCCAGCGGTGCTGGGGTTCCCCCTGATCGCGAAGCGGGCGCGACACGGGAGGGAAGGGGAAAGTTTTGTCTTTCCAACCGCAAATGTGGATTACACAAACAGTGGATGAAAATACAAAAACTGACTACATTGGTTTGATGCAAGTAGCAATCATGCAATTGAAGTAGTTTCCTGTTCCTCACTTGAAACATGTCCCAAGACGACTTATCAGTTCCTTTGCATGCTCAATCTGGTTCTGCAGCTTCTCTTATGCAGCATGTTGAGTTTCACCCACATCGCCTTTGCTGAGGTAAGAAATATATATCCTAATTATGGGTGAAGCAATAAAACAGCAAAAAAGGTATAGAGACACAGTGCAGGTTGAGAGTGAAAGAAGCGGCATAACTCCACAGTCCATAAATATGTAGGCTAACGCTCCAATTCGATGTACTGTATATTTCTGCAATACCAGGATAATTTTATAAAGCATACTTATTGTTATGACCGGCCGGACCTACCGCCGCAGGAGGCCCACCGGGCAATCTTAGCCCGCAAGTTATCTTAGTTTTTATTTCACATCGTGGTTATATATACAACTTGTAAGACTATTTTCAGATTCAAGCAATAAGATTATTTCTATTGCCCGGCTCCCAGAGGAGCCGGAACCCTAAAACCGTAGCCGCCTCCTTCCTTCGCCGCTGCCACACGCGCCAGGACGGCGCCATGCCGCCGGCCGCCGCGCTCAAACCCTCGCCCTCCTCCCTCCTTCCCCTACAGCTTACGGCCAAGACCGGACATAACCCTAGCTCCTAACACCTTGGTATCAGCTACCTGGGTTTCGACCATATCATCGCCACCACCAATCCCGCCGCCACCCCCACCGCCGTTGCTGCCCACCAACACCCCCACCACCGCTGCCACCACCTCCACCACCGCCGTCGCATCCTCGCCGAGCGCCATGGCCTCGCTGGCCCTTCCCTCGGCGCCGATCGCCCCCAACCCCGGCACGACGCCGGGCCAGCCACTGCCCCCCATCCAGAATTCGCCGCCATCACCATCCACCATGCCGAACCAATTCTCTCCGGAGGCCATGGCCGGCGTACTTGATGACCTGGTGGTCGTGGTTCAGGGCATCCGCCTGTATTTGGCCAGCCCGTACGGGCCGCCACCGCCGCTACCTTCGGCCTTCCCTCGGGACAACCGACACTGCCGTGGTACTCCGTCCCCGTAGCCATCGCCGGGGGCTACCCGGCGCTACCGTCGCTGGCCGCTCCAACGCCGCCCTGGCCCCAGTGGCCGACGCCTGCCCTCGCGGCGCCACCCGTGTCGTCAACGCCCGCCCAGGGCCCGTAGTGGCCAGCATGGCCCGCGCCACCCCCCGCCTCGCCGTTCCTACCGGCGACCATGGTGCAGGTTCCGTCGCTGCCGCCCAGCCCTAGCCTGGGCCGGTCCACGCCGGGCGATCTTCCGATCGAGGAGGTCCGGTTTCCCTCGTCACCATCTCCGCTTCCGGGTTGGCTCAACGGGGCGTCGCCCCCGCCGGTTTACACGGAGGCCAGGGAGCCGTCGGTTCCCCAGTTGCAGCCCGGGGCCTCGTCGGGCTCCATGGGGGCCTACGCCGGCCTTCCCAACCTGGACCGGGTGCCGTCATCAGCACTCCGCATCGCCGAGTCGGTGGGCCATGGCGCGCCAAACCAGCAGCCGCCCCGGTTCGCCAAGATCGACTTCGCCACCTATGATGGCTCGGATGACCCGCTTAACTGGCTCAACCAGTGTGACCAGTTCTTCCGTGGGCAGCGCCCGCCCGCGTCGGAGCGCACTTGGCTGGCTTCCTACCATCTCCGGGGGGCATCCCAGACATGGTACTACGCCCTCGAGCAGGACGAGGGCGGCATGCCCCCGTGGGAGTGCTTCCGTGAGCTGTGCCTTCTTCGCTTTGGACCGCTGTTACGCGGGACCGACTGGCCGAGTTGGGCTGCCTGCCTTTCACCTCCACGGTGCAGGATTTCACCAACCGCTTCCAGGCCCTGGCGTGTCACGCGCCGGGTGTGACGGCCCTACAGCGGGCTGAACTCTTCGTTGGCGGCCTTCCCGACCACATCTGCGTGGACGTTGAGATGAAGGGGCCCCAAGACCTTCAGACGGCCATGTACTACGCTCGAGAATTCGAGCAGCGCGCCTAGGCCTTGACGCGGCCATCCGC
>NC_041383.1:449034951-449095093 GCF_002162155.2 Triticum dicoccoides | reverse complement strand
GTCGTCAACTGCAGCACAAGCGGCCACCCCGGGCCCGACGCGCCCGTTCAGGCGCCTTACTCTGGCGGAGCACCTAGAACGCCGGCGCTTGGGACTTTGCTTCAACTGTGATGCGCCCTATGCCCCGGGCCATGTCTGCCCGCACCTCTTCTACTTGGAGGCGACGGACGAGACCGAGGTTGACACACCAGAGGATGGCCTCAGCGCCCCAGCCGTCGCAGAGCCCGCACCGACACCTGCGCCCGCTTCGGCCACTGCCCTCATTGTCTTGCTTCACGCGCTGGCCAGGATCCGTGATGAACGGAAGATGCTCTTACTGGTCACAATTCATGGTGAGCGCCTGGTGGCCCTCCTGGACACCGGTTCCACGCATAACTTCCTGCCGGAGACCACCATGCGGCGCCTCACGTTACAGCCGACATGCGGGGAGCAGCTGTGGGTCACTGTCGCTAATGGCGACCGTCTACGCTGCCATGGGCTTTCCCGCGACATGCCCATCACGATCGGCGACGAGCACTTCACCATCACCTGCGCCGACATTGACTTGGGCTGTTTCGACTTCATCCTCGGCGTCGACTTCTTGCGGACTCTCGGTCCCATCCTTTGGGACTTCGACGCCCTGACGATGACCTTTTGGCGTCTCGGCCGCCGCATCCGCTGGGAGGGCATTGGAGGCACCTCGGCGACGCCCCCGCTCCAGCTGGCGGCGGCCACCACCGAGGCCGAGCATCCGCTGTTGGACAACCTCCTGCAGCAGCACCGTGATCTCTTTGAGAAGCCGCAGGTCCTTCCGCAGGCCCGGATCTACGACCACCGTATTCACCTCCTTTCGGGATCGTCCCCTGTGGCCGTACGGCCCTAGCGGTATCCTCAGCTGCAGAAGGACGAGTTGGAATGGCAGTGTGCGCTCATGCTTGCCGCGGGCATCATCCGTATCTCCATGTCGCCATTCACGACATCGGTCCTCCTCGTTCGCAAGTCGGACGACACGTGGCATTTCTGCATTGACTACCGCGCCCTTAATGCTCTCACACTGAAGGACAAGCTCCCTATCTTGGTGGTCGATGAGCTTCTCGACGAGCTGCATGGGGCGCGCTTCTTCACCAAGCTGGATCTCCGGTCGGGGTATCATCAGGTGCGCATGCACCCGGACGACATCGCCAAGACGGTGTTTCAGACTCACCACGGCCACTTTGAGTTCTTGGTGATGCCTTTTGGCCTCTCCAACGCCCCGGCGACCTTTCAGGCCTTGATGAATGATGTCCTTCGGCCCTACTTACGTCAGTTTGTGCTTGTTTTCTTTGATGACATTCTTATCTACATCGCCTCTTGGGCAGAGCACCTCCTCTTGGGGAACATTGCAGAAAATAAAAATTTTCCTACGGTTTCACCAAGATCCATCTATGAGTTCATCTAAGCAACGAGTGAAAGGATATATGCATCTACATACCACTTTGTAGATCACGAGCGAAAGCGTCCAAAAGAACGGGGTTGAAGTAGTCGTTCTCGTCGTGATCCTATCACCGGAGATCCTAGCGCCGAACGGACGGCACCTCCGCGTTCAACACACGCACGGTCAGCGTGACATCTCCTCCGTCTTGATCCTACAAGGGGGAACGAGAGGTTGATGAAGATCCAGCAGCACGACGGCGTGGTGGTGGATGCAGCAGAACTCCGGCAGGGCTTCACCAAGCTGCTGCGGGAGGATGACGAGGTGTAGCAGGGGAGGGAGGCACCAAGACACAGGGTGCGGCCGCCCTCCCCCCTGCCCTCCTTTATATAGGCCCCCAGGGGGGCACCGGCCCTGGGAGATGCAATCTCCCAAGGGGGCGGCGGCCAGGGGGGGTGGAGTGCCCCCCAAGGCAAGTGGTGCGCCCCCCCCCCCACCTAGGGTTTCCAACCCTAGGCGCAGGGGGGGCCCAAGTGGGGGGCGCACAAGCCCACTAGGGGCTGGTTCCCCTCCCACTTCAGCCCACGGGGCCCTCCGGGATAGGTGGCCCCACCCGGTGAACCCCCGGGACCCTTCCGGTGGTCCCGGTACAATACCGGGTGACCCCGAAACTTTCACGATGGTCGAAACAGCACTTCCTATATATAATTCTTTACCTCCGGACCATTCTGAAACTCCTCGTGACGTCCGGGATCTCATCCGGGACTCCAAACAACATTCAGTTTGCTGCATACTCATATTCATACAACCCTAGCGTCACCGAACCTTAAGTGTGTAGACCCTACAGGTTCAGGAGACATGTAGACATGACCGAGACGGCTCTCCGGTCAATAACCAACAGCGGGATATGGATACCCATGTTGGCTCCCACATACTCCTCGATGATCTCATCGGATGAACCACGATGTCGAGGATTCAAGCAATCCCATATACTATTCCCTTTGTCAGATGGTATGTTACTTGCCCAAGACTCGATCGTCGGTATCCCAATACCTTGTTCAGTCTCGTTACCGACAAGTCACTTTACTCGTACCGTAATGCATGATCCCGTGACCAGACACTTGGTCACTTTGAGCTCATTATGATGATGCACTACCGAGTGGGCCCAGTGATACCTCTCCGTAATACGGAGTGACAAATCCCAGTCTTGATCCGTGTCAACCCAACAGACACTTTCGGAGATACCTATAGTGCACCTTTATAGTCACCCAGTTACGTTGTGACGTTTGGTACACGCAAAGCACTCCTACGGTATCCGGGAGTTACACGATCTCATGGTCTAAGGAAAAGATACTTGACATTGGAAAAGCTCTAGCAAAACGAACTACACGATCTTGTGCTATGCTTAGGATTGGGTCTTGTCCATCACATCATTCTCCTAATGATGTGATCCTGTTATCAACGACATCTAATGTCCATAGTCAGGAAACCATGACTATCTGTTGATCAACGAGCTAGTCAACTAGAGGCTTACTAGGGACATATTATGGTCTGTGTATTCACACTGTATTACAATTTCCGGATAATACAATTATAGCATGAATAAAGACAATTATCATGAACAAGGAAATATAATAATAATCCTTTTATTATTGCCTCTAGGGCATATTTCCAACAGTCTCCCACTTGCACTAGAGTCAATAATCTAGTTACATTGTGATGAATCGAACACCCATAAAGTTCTGGTGTTGATCATGTTTTGCTCGCGAGAGAGGTTTAGTCAACGGATCTGCAACATTCAGATCCGTATGTACTTTGCAAATATCTATGTCTCCATCTTGAACATTTTCACGGATGGAGTTGAAGCGACGCTTGATGTGCCTGGTCTTCTTGTGAAACCTGGGCTCCTTGGCAAGGGCAATAGCTCCAGTGTTGTCACAGAAGAGTTTGATCAGCCCTGACGCATTGGGTATGACTCCTAGGTCGGTGATGAACTCCTTCACCCAAATTGCTTCATGCGCTGCCTCCGAGGCTGCCATGTACTCCGCTTCACATGTAGATCCCGCCACGACGCTCTGCTTGCAGTTGCACCAGCTTACTGCTCCACCATTCAACATATACACGTATCCGGTTTGTGACTTAGAGTCATCCAGATCTGTGTCGAAGCTAGCGTCGACGTAACCCTTTACGGCGAGCTCTTCGTCACATCCATAAACGAGAAACATGTCCTTTGTCCTTTTCAGGTACTTTAGGATATTCTTGACCGCTGTCCAGTGTTCCTTGCCGGGATTACTTTTTTACCTTCCTACCAAACTTACGGCAAGGTTTACATCAGGTCTGGTACACACCATGGCATACATAATAGATCCTATGGCTGAAGCATAGGGGATGACACTCATCTCTTCTTTATCTTTTGCCGTGGTCGAGCATTGAGCCGAGCTCAATCTCACACCTTGCAGTACAGGCAAGAACCCTTTCTTGGACTGATCCATTTTGAACTTCTTCAAAATCTTATCAAGGTATGTGCTTTGCAAAAGACCTATGAGGCGTCTCGATCTATCCCTATAGATCTTGATGCCTAATATGTAAGCAGCTTCTCCAAGGTCCTTCATTGAAAAACACTTATTCAAGTAGGCCTTAATGCTGTCCAAAAGTTCTATATCATTTCCCATCAAAAGTATGTCATCTACATATAATATGAGAAATGCTACAGAGCTCCCACTCACTTTCTTGTAAACGCAGGCTTCTCCATAAGTCTGCATAAACCCAAACACTTTGATCATCTCATCAAAGCGAATGTTCCAACTCCGAGATGCTTGCACCAGCCCATAAATGGATCGCTGGAGCTTGCATACTTTGTTAGCATTCTCAGGATCGACAAAACCCTCCGGCTGCATCATATACAGTTCTTCCTTAAGATGCCCGTTAAGGAATGCCGTTTTGACATCCATCTGCCATATCTCATAATCATAGTATGCGGCAATTGCTAACATGATTCAGACGGACTTCAGCTTCGCTACGGGAGAGAATGTCTCATCGTAGTCAACCCCTTGAACTTGTCGATAACCCTTAGCGACAAGTCGAGCTATATAGACGGTAATATTACCATCCGCGCCCGTCTTCTTCTTAAAGATCCATTTGTTTTCTATCGCTCGCCGATCATCGGGCAAGTCAGTCAAAGTCCATACTTTGTTTTCATACATGGATTCTATCTCGGATTGCATGGCTTCAAGCCATTTGTTGGAATCTGGGCCCGCCATCGCTTCTTCATAGTTCGAAGGTTCACCGTTGTCTAACAACATGATTTCCAGGACAGGGTTGCCATACCACTCTGGTGTAGAACGTGTCCTTGTGGACCTACGAGGTTCTGTAGCAATTTGATCCGAAGTACCTTGATCATCATCATTAATTTCCTCTCCAGTTGGTGTAGGCACCACAGGAACATTTTCCTGAGTTGTACTACTTTCCGGTTCAAGAGGTAGTACTTCATCGAGTTCTACTTTCCTCCCACTTACTTCTTTCGAGAGAAACTCTTTTTCCAGAAAGGATCCATTCTTGGCAACAAAGGTCTTGCCCTCGGATCTTAAGTAGAAGGTATACCCAATGGTTTCCTTAGGGTATCCTATGAAGACGCATTTTCCGACTTGGGTTCGAGCTTTTCAGGTTGTAATTTCTTGACATAAGCATCGCATCCCCAAACTTTTAGAAACGACAGCTTAGGTTTCTTCCCAAACCATAATTCATACGGTGTCATCTCAACAGATTTAGACGGTGCCCTATTTAAAGTGAATGTAGCTGTCTCTAGAGCGTATCCCCAAAATGATAGCGGTAAATCGGTAAGAGACATCATAGACCGCACCATATCCAATAGAGTGCGATTACGACGTTCGGACACACCATTACGCTGAGGTGTTCCAGGCGGCGTGAGTTGTGAAACGATTCCACATTTCTTTAAGTGTGTACCAAATTCGTGACTTAAGTATTCTCCTCCACAATCTGATCGTAGGAAACTTTATCTTTCGGTCACGTTGATTCTCTACCTCATTTTGAAATTCCTTGAACTTTTCAAAGGTCTCAGACTTGTGTTTCATCAAGTAGACATACCCATATCTACTCAAGTCATCAGTGAGAGTGAGAACATAACGATATCCTCCGCGAGCCTCAATGCTCATTGGACCGCACACATTGGTATGTATGATTTCCAATAAGTTGGTTGCTCGATCCATTGTTCCGGAGAACGGAGTCTTGGTCATTTTGCCCATGAGGCATGGTTCGCATGTGTCAAATGATTCATAATCGAGAGACTCTAAAAGTCCATCAGCATGGAGCTTCTTCATGCGCTTGACACCAAAGTGACCAAGGCGGCAGTGCCACAAGTATGTGGGACTATCGTTATCAACTTTACATCTTTTGGTATTCACGCTATGAATATGTGTAACTTTATGTTCGAGATTCATTAAGAATAAACCATTGACCATCGGGGCATGACCATAAAACATATCTCTCATATAAATAGAACAACCATTATTCTCGGATTTAAATGAGTAGCCATCTCATATTAAACGAGATCCAGATACAATGTTCATGCTCAAACTTGGCACTAAATAACAATTATTGAGGTTCATAACTAATCTCGTGGGTAACTGTAGAGGTAGCGTGCCGACGGCGATCACATCGACCTTGGAACCATTCCTGACGCGCATCGTCACCTCGTCCTTCGCCAGTCTCCGCTTATTCCGCAGCTCCTGCTGTGAGTTACAAATATGAGCAACGGCACCGGTATCAAATACCCAGGAGTTACTACGAGTACTGGTAAGGTACACATAAATTACATGTATATCAAATATACCTTTAGTGTTGCCGGCATTCTTGTCCGCTAAGTATTTGGGGTGGTTCCGCTTCTAGTGACCCTTCCCCTTGCAATAAAAGCATTCAGTCTCAGGCTTGGGTCCATTCTTTGACTTCTTCCCGGCAACTGGCTTACCGAGCGCGGCAACATCTTTGCCGTCCTTCTTGAAGTTCTTCTTACCCTTGCCCTTCTTGAACTTAGTGGTCTTATTGACCATCAACACTTGATGTTCTTTCTTGATTTCAACCTCTGCTGACTTCAGCATTGAAAATACTTCAGGAATGGTCTTCACCATCCCCTGCATATTGTAGTTCAACACAAAGCTCTTGTAGCTCGGTGGGAGCGACTGAAGGATTCTGTCAATGACCTCCTTGTCCGGGAGGTTGATCTCCAGCTGGGACAGGCGGTTGTGCAACCCAGACATTTTGAGTATGTGCTCACTGACAGAACTGTTTTTCTCCATCTTACAACTATAGAACTTGTCGGAGACTTCATATCTCTCGACCCGGGAATGAGCTTGAAAAACCATTTTCAGCTCCTCGAACATCTCATATGCTCCATGTTTCTCAAAATGCTTTTGGAGCCCCGGTTCTAAGCTGTAAAGCATGCCGCACTGAACGGGGGAGTAATCATCAGCACGCGACTGCCAATCGTTCATAACGTCTTGGTTCTCTGGGATGGGTAATTCACCTAGCGGTTCATCTAGGACATATGCTTTCTTGGCTGCTATGAGGATGATCCTCAGGTTCCGGACCCAGTCCGAATAGTTGCTGCCATCATCTTTCAGCTTGGTTTTCTCTAGGAACGCGTTGAAGTTCATGTTGACATGAGCGTTGGCCATTTGATCTACAAGACATATTTTGCAAAAGTTTTAGACTAAGTTCATGATAATTAAGTTCATCTAATCAAATTATTGAATGAACTCCCACTCAAATTTGACATCCCTCTAGTCATCTAAGTGTTACACGATCTGAGTCGACTAGGCCGTGTCCGATCATCACGTGAGACGGACTAGTCATCATCGGTGAACATCTCCATGTTGATCGTATCTTCCATACGACTCATGTTCGACCTTTCGGTCTCTTGTGTTCCGAGGCCATGTCTGTACATGCTAGGCTCGTCAAGTTAACCCTAAGTGTTCTGCATGTGTAAATCTGTCTTACACCCATTGCATGTGAACGTAAGGATCTTTCACACCCGATCATCACGTGGTGATTAGAAACGACGAACTTTAGCAACGGTGCATAGTTAGGGGGAACACTTTCTTGAAATTATTATAAGGGATCATCTTATTTACTACCACCATTCTAAGTAAACAAGATGCATAAAACATAATAAACATCACATGCAATTATATAGTAGTGACATGATATGGTCAATATCATATAGCTCCTTCGATCTCCATCTTCGGGGCTCCATGATCATCTTCGTCACCGGCATGACACCATGATCTCCATCATCATGATCTCCATCATTGTGTCTTCATGAAGTTGTCACGCCAACGACTACTTCTACTTATATGGCTAACGCATTTAGCAATAAGGTAAAGTAATTTACATGGCGTTCTTCAATGACACGCAGGTCATACAAAAAATAAAGACAACTCCTATGGCTCCTGCCGGTTGTCATACTCATCGACATGCAAGTCGTGATTCCTATTACAAGAACATGATCTCATACATCACAATATATCATTCATCATTCATCACAACTTCTGGCCATATCACATCACATGACAATTGCTGCAAAAACAAGTTACACGTCCTCTAATTGTTGTTGCATCTTTTACGTGGCTGCAATTGGGTTCTAGCAAGAACGTTTTCTTACCTACGAATAACCACAACGTGATTTTGTCAACTTCTATTTACCCTTCATAAGGACCCTTTTCATCGAATCCGCTCCAACTAAAGTAGGAGAGACAGACACACGCTAGCCACCTTATGCAACTAGTGCATGTTAGTCGGTGGAACCTGTCTCACATAAGCGTACGTGTAAGGTCGGTCCGGGCCGCTTCATCCCACAATACCGCTGAAGCAAGAAAAGACTAGTAGCGGCAAACAAGTTGACAAGATCTACGCCCATAACAAAATTGTGTTCTACTCGTGCAATAGAGAAGTACGCATAGACCTAGCTCATGATGCCACTGTTGGGGAACGTTGCAGAAAATAAAAAAATTCCTACGGTTTCACCAAGATCCATCTATGAGTTCATCTAAGCAACGAGTGAAAGGAGAGATGCATCTACATACCACTTTGTAGATCGCGAGTGGAAGCGTTCAAAAGAACGGGGTTGAAGTAGTCGTTCTCGTCGTGATCCTATCACCGGAGATCCTAGCGCCAAACGGACGGCACCTCCACGTTCAACACACGTACGGTCAGCGTGACGTCTCCTCCGTCTTGATCCAGCAAGGGGGAACGAGAGGTTGATGAAGATCCAGCAGCACGACGACGTGGTGGTGGATGCAGCAGAACTCCGGCAGGGCTTCGCCAAGCTGCTGCGGGAGGAGGACGAGGTGTAGCAGGGGAGGGAGGCGCCAAGACACAGGGTGCAGCTGCCCTCCCCCCTGCCCTCCTTTATATAGGCCCCCAGGAGGGGGGCGCCGGCCCTGGGAGATGCAATCTCCCAAGGGGGCGGCGGCCAGGGGGGTGGAGTGCCCCCAAGGCAAGTGGTGCGCCCCCCCACCTAGGGTTTCCAACCCTAGGCGTGTTGGAAATATGCCCTAGAGGCAATAATAAAAGTATTATTATATTTCATTGTTCATGATAATTGTCTTTTATTCATGCTATAACTGTATTATCCGGAAATCGTAATACACGTGTGAATACTTAGACCACAATATGTCCCTGGTAAGCCTCTAGTTGACCAGCTCGTTGTGATCAACAGATAGTCATGGTTTCCTGACTATGGACATTGGATGTCGTTGATAACGGGATCACATCATTAGGAGAATGATGTGATGGACAAGACCCAATCCTAAGCATAGCATAAAAGATCGTGTAGTTCGTTTTGCTAGAGCTTTGCCAGTGTCAAGTATCTCTTCCTTCGACCATGAGATCGTGTAACTCCCGGATACCGTAAGAGTGCCTTGGGTGTATCAAACGTCACAACATAACTGGGTGACTATAAAGGTGCATTACAGGTATCTCCGAAAGTAGCTGTTGGGTTGACACGGATCGAGACTGGGATTTGTCACTCCGTATGACGGAGAGGTATCTCTGGGCCCACTTGGTAATGCATCATCATAATGAGCTCAATGTGACCAAGGTGTTGGACACGGGATCATGCATTACGGTACGAGTAAAGTGACTTTCCAGTAACGAGACTGAACAAGGTATTGGGATACCGACGATCGAGTCTCGGGCAAGTAACTTACCGATTGACAAAGGGAATTGCATACAGGGTTTGATCGAATCCTCGACATCGTGGTTCATCCGATGACAACATCGAGGAGCATGTGGGAGCTATCATGGGTATCCAGATCCCGCTGATGGTTATTGACTGAGAGCGTCTCGGTCATGTCTGCATGTCTCCCGAACCCGTAGGGTCTACACACTTAAGGTTCGGTGACGCTAGGGTTATGAAGATATGTATATGCAGAAACCCGAATGTTGTTCGGAGTCCCGGATGAGATCCCGGACGTCACAACGAGTTCCGGAATGGTCCGGAGGTAAAGAATTATATATAGGAAGTGCTATTTCGGGCATCGGGACAAGTTTCGGGGTTATCGGTATTGTACCGGGACCACCGGAAGGGTCCCGGGGGTCCACCGGGTGGGGCCACCTGTCCCGGGGGGGCCACATGGGCTGTTAGGGGTGCGCCTTGGCCTTCATGGGCCAAGGGCACCAGCCCCTATAGGCCCATGCGCCTAGGGTTTCCCCCTAGGAGGAGTCCTAGTGGTGGAAGGCACCCCTAGGTGCCTTGGGGGGGAGGGAAACCTCCCCTAGGCCGCCGCCCCCTAGTAGATCTCATCTACTAGGGCCGGCGCCCCCCCTGGCACCCCTATATATAGTGGGGGAGAGGAGGGACTTCATACACCAGCCCCTGGCGCCTCCATCTCCCCCCGTTACGTCTCTCCCTCGTAGTCTCGGCGAAGCCCTGCTGCTGTGACGCCCTGCATCCACCACCACGCCGTCGTGCTGCTGGATCTTCATCAACCTCTCCTTCCCCCTTGCTGGATCAAGAAGGAGGAGACGTCTCCCGTCCCGTACGTGTGTTGAACGCGGAGGTGCCGTCCGTTCGGCGCTGGTCATCGGTGATTTGAATCACGTCGAGTACGACTACATCATCACCTTGCAAGCTTCCGCACGCGATCTACAAGTGGTATGTAGATGCAAACTCTCTCCCTTGACTTGTTGCTTAGATGAACTCATAGATGGATCTTGGTGAAACCGTAGGAAAATTTTAATTTTCTGCAACGTTCCCCAACAGTGGCATCATGAGCCAGGTTTATGCGTAGTTCTCTTTGCACGAGTAGAACACAATTTTGTTGTGGGCGTGGATTTTGTCATCTTACTTGCCTCTACTAGTCTTTTCTTGCTCAACGGTATTATGGGATGAAGCGGCCCGGACCAACCTTACACGTACGCTTACGTGAGACCGGTTCCACCGACTGACATGCACTAGTTGCATAAGGTGGCTGGCGGGTGTCTGTCTCTCCCACCTTAGTTGGAGCGGAATCAATGAACAGGGCCCTTATGAAGGGTAAATAGAAGTTGACAAACTCACGTTGTGGTGATTCGTAGGTAAGAAAACGTTCTTGCTAGAACCCAATTGCAGCCACGTAAAAGATGCAACAACAATTAGAGGACGTCTAACTTGTTTTTGCAGCGATTGATCATGTGATGTGATATGGCCAGAAGTTGTGATGAATGATGAATTGTGATGTATGAGATCATGTTCTTTGTAATAGGATTCACGACTTGCATGTCGATGAGTATGACAACCGGTAGGAGCCATAGGAGTTGTCATTATTTTTTTGTATGACCTGCGTGTCATTGAATAACGCCATGTAAACTACTTTACTTTATTGCTAAACGTTAGTCATAGAAGTAGAAGTAGTCGTTGGCGTGACAACTTCATGAAGACACGATGATGGAGATCATGATGATGGAGATCATGGTGTCAAGCCGGTGACAAGATGATCATGGAGCCCCGAAGATGAAGATCAATGGAGCTATATGATATTGGCCATATCATGTCACAACTATATAATTGCATGTGATGTTTATTATGTACTATGCATCTTGTTTACTTAGGACGACGGTAGTAAATAAGATGATCCCTTATAAAATTTCAAGAAGTGTTCTCCCCTAACTGTGCACCGTTGCTACAGTTCGTCGCTTCTAAGCACCACGTGATGATCGGGTGTGATGGATTCTTACGTTCACATACAACGGGTGTAAGACAGTTTTACACAGCGAAAACACTTAGGGTTAACTTGACGAGCCTAGCATGTGCAGACATGGCCTCGGAACACGGAGACCGAAAGGTCGAACACGAGTCGTATGGAAGATACGATCAACATGAGAATGTTCACCGACGATGACTAGTCCGTCTCACGTGATGATCGGACACGGCCTAGTCAACTCGGATCGTGTAAACACTTAGATGACTAGAGGGATGTCTAATCTAAGTGGGAGTTCATAATTTGATTAGAACTTAATTATCATGAACTTAGTCTAAAACCTTTGCAAATATGTCTTGTAGATCAAATGGCCAACGCTCATGTCAACATGAACTTCAACGCGTTCCTAGAGAAAACCAAGCTGAAAGACGATGGCAGCAACTATACGGACTGGGTCCGGAACCTGAGGATCATCCTTATAGCTGCCAGGAAACAATATGTCCTAGAAGGACCGCTAGGTGACGCTCCCGTCCCAGAGAACCAAGACATTATGAATGCTTGGCAAACTCGCGCTGATGATTACTCCCTCGTTCAGTGCGGCATGCTTTACAGCTTAGAACCGGGGCTCCAAAAGCGTTTTGAGCACCACGGAGCATATGAGATGTTCGAAGAGCTGAAACTAGTTTTTCAAGCTCATGCCCGGGTCGAGAGATATGATGTCTCCGACAAGTTCTACAGTTGTAAGATGGAGGAAAGCAGTTCTGTCAGTGAGCACATCCTGAAGATGTCTGGGTTGCACAACCGTATGACCCAGCTGAACATTAACCTCCCAAATGAGGCGGTCATTGACAGAATCCTCCAGTCGCTCCCACCAAGCTACAAGAGCTTTGTGATGAACTACAACATGCAGGGAATGGAAAAGACCATTCCTGAAGTGTTCTCGATGCTGAAGTCAGCAGAGGCTGAAATCAAGAAAGAACATCAAGTGTTGATGGTCAATAAGACCACTAAGTTCAAGAAGGGCAAGGGTAAGAAGAACTTCAAGAAAGACGGCAAAGATGTTACCGCGCCTGGTAAGCCAGTTACCGGGAAGAAGTCAAAGAATGGACCCAAGCCTGAGACTGAGTGCTTTTATTGCAAGGGGAAGGGTCACTGGAAGCGGAACTGCCCCAAATACTTAGCGGATAAGAAGGCCGGCAACACCAAAGGTATATTTGATATACATGTGATTGATGTGTACCTTACCAGTACTCGTAGTAACTCCTGGGTATTTGATACCGGTGCCATTGCTCATATTTGTAACTCACAGCAGGAGCTGCGGAATAAACGGAGACTGGCGAAGGACAAGGTGACGATGCGCGTCGGGAATGGTTCCAGAGTCGATGTGATCGCCGTCGGCACGCTGCCTCTACATTTACCTACGGGATTAGTTTTGAACCTTAATAATTGTTATTTAGTGCCAAGTTTGAGCATGAACATTGTATCAGGATCTCGTTTAATACGAGATGGCTACTCATTTAAGTCTGAGAATAATGGTTGTTCGATTTATATGAGAGATATGTTTTATGGTCATGCTCCGATGGTCAATGGTTTATTCTTAATGAATCTTGAGCGTAATATTACACATGTTCATAGTGTAGATGCCAAAAGATTTAAAGTTGATAACGATAGTCCCACATACTTGTGGCACTGCCGCCTTGGTCACATTGGTGTCAAGCGCATGAAGAAGCTCCATGCCGATGGACTTTTAGAGTCTCTTGATTATGAATCGTTTGACACGTGCGAACCATGCCTTTTGGGCAAAATGACCAAGACTCCGTTCTCCGGAACAATGGAGCGAGCAACCAACTTGTTGGAAATCATACATACCGATGTGTGCGGTCCAATGAGCGTTGAGGCTCGCGGAGGATATCGTTATGTTCTCACTCTCACTGATGACTTGAGTAGATATGGGTATGTCTACTTAATGAAACACAAGTCTGAGACCTTTGAAAAGTTCAAGGAATTTCAGAATGAGATAGAGAATCAACGTGACCGAAAGATAAAATTCTTACGATCAGATCGTGGAGGAGAATACTTAAGTCACGAATTTGGTACACACTTAAGGAAATGTGGAATCGTTTCACAACTCACGCCGCCTGGAACACCTCAGCGAAACGGTGTGTCCGAACGTCGTAATCGCACCCTATTGGATATGGTGCGGTCTATGATGTCTCTTACCGATTTACCGCTATCATTTTGGGGATACGCTCTAGAGACAGCTGCATTCACTTTAAATAGGGCACCGTCTAAATCCGTTGAGACGACACCGTATGAATTATGGTTTGGAAAGAAACCTAAGCTGTCATTTCTAAAAGTTTGGGGATGCGAAGCTTATGTCAAGAAACTTCAACCTGAAAAGCTCGAACCCAAGTCGGAAAAATGCGTATTCATAGGATACCCTAAGGAAACTGTAGGGTATACCTTCTACTTAAGATCCGAAGGCAAGATCTTTGTTGCCAAGAACGGATGCTTTCTGGAAAAAGAGTTTCTCTCGAAAGAAGTAAGTGGGAGGAAAGTAGAACTCGATGAAGTACTACCTCTTGAGCGGGATAGTGGCGCAGCGCAGGAAACCGTTCCTGTGATGCCCACACCAACTGAAGAGGAAAACCATGATAATGATCAAGGTACTTCGGATCAAGTTACTGCTGAACTTCGTAGGTCCACAAGGACACGTTCCGCACCAGAGTGGTACGGCAACCCTGTCCTGGAAATCATGTTGTGAGACAACAATGAACCTTCGAACTATGAAGAAGCAATGGTGGGCCCGGATTCCAACAAATGGCTTGAAGCCATGAAAGCCGAGATAGAATCCATGTATGAAAACAAAGTATGGACTTTGACAGACTTGCCCGATGATCGGCGAGCGATAGAAAACAAATGGATCTTTAAGAAGAAGACGGACGCGGATGGTAATGTTACCATCTATAAAGCTCGACTTGTCGCTAAGGGTTATCGACAGGTTCAAGGGATTGACTACGACGAGACATTCTCTCCCGTAGCGAAGCTAAAGTCCGTCCGAATCATGTTAGCAATTGTCACATACTATGATTATGAGATATGACAAATGGACGTCAAAACGGCATTCCTTAACGGGCATCTTAAGGAAGAACTGTATATGATGCAGCCGGAAGGTTTTGTCGATCCTCAGAACGCTAACAAAGTATGCAAGCTCCAGCGATCCATTTATGGACTGGTGCAAGCATCTCGGAGTTGGAACATTCGCTTTGATGAGATGATCAAAGCATTTGGGTTTATGCAGACTTATGGAGAAGCCTGCGTTTACAAGAAAGTGAGTGGGAGCTCTGTAGCATTTCTCATATTATATGTAGATGACATACTTTTGATGGGAAATAATATAGAATTTCTGGACAGCATTAAGGCCTACTTGAATAAGTGTTTTTCAATGAAGGACCTTGGAGAAGCTGCTTATATATTAGGCATCAAGATCTATAGAGATAGATCGAGACGCCTCATAGGTCTTTCACAAAGCACATACCTTGATAAGATTTTGAAGAGATTCAGAATGGATCAGTCCAAGAAGGGGTTCTTGCCCATGTTACAAGGTGTGAGACTGAGCTCAGCTCAGTCACCGACCACGGCAAAAGATAAAGAAGAGATGAGTGTCATCCCCTATGCTTCAACCATAGGATCTATTATGTATGCCATGCTGTGTACCAGACCCGATGTAAACCTTGCCGTAAGTTTGGTAGCAAGATACCAAAGTAATCCCGGCAAGGAACACTGGACAGCGGTCAAGAATATCATGAAGTACCTGAAAAGGACGAAGGACATGTTTCTCGTTTATGGAGGAGACGAAGAGCTCGTCGTAAAGGGTTACGTCGACGCTAGCTTCGACTCAGATCTGGATGACTCTAAGTCACAAACCGGATACGTGTATATGTTGAATGGTGGAGCAGTAAGATGGTGCAGCTGCAAGCAGAGCGTCGTGGCGGGATCTACGTGTGAAGCGGAGTACATGGCAGCCTCGGAGGCAGCGCATGAAGCGATTTGGGTGAAGGAATTCATCACCGACCTAGGAGTCATACCCAATGCGTCGGGGCCGATCAAAATCTTCTGTGACAACACTGGAGCTATTGCCCTCGCCAAGGAGCCCAGGTTTCACAAGAAGACCAGGCACATCAAGCGTCGTTTCAACTCCATCCGTGAAAATATTCAAGATGGAGATATAGAGATTTGCAAAGTGCACACGGATCTGAATGTCGCAGATCCGCTGACTAAACCTCTCTCGCGTGCAAAACATGATCAACACCAGAACTCTATGGGTGTTCGATTCATCACAATGTAACTAGATTGGTGACTCTAGTGTAAGTGGGAGACTGTTGGAAATATGCCCTAGAGGCAATAATAAAAGTATTATTATATTTCATTGTTCATGATAATTGTCTTTTATTCATGCTATAACTGTATTATCCGGAAATCATAATACACGTGTGAATACTTAGACCACAATATGTCCCTGGTAAGCCTCTAGTTGACCAGCTCGTTGTGATCAACAGATAGTCATGGTTTCCTGACTATGGACATTGGATGTCGTTGATAACGGGATCACATCATTAGGAGAATGATGTGATGGACAAGACCCAATCCTAAGCATAGCATAAAAGATCGTGTAGTTCGTTTTGCTAGAGCTTTGCCAGTGTCAAGTATCTCTTCCTTCGACCCTGAGATCGTGTAACTCCCGGATACCGTAAGAGTGCCTTGGGTGTATCAAACGTCACAACATAACTGGGTGACTATAAAGGTGCATTACAGGTATCTCCGAATGTAGCTGTTGGGTTGACACGGATCGAGACTGGGATTTGTCACTCCGTATGACGGAGAGGTATCTCTGGGCCCACTCGGTAATGCATCATCATAATGAGCTCAATGTGACCAAGGTGTTGGACACGGGATCATGCATTACGGTACGAGTAAAGTGACTTGCCAGTAACGAGACTGAACAAGGTATTGGGATACCGACGATCGAGTCTCGGGCAAGTAACTTACCGATTGACAAAGGGAATTGCATACAGGGTTTGATCGAATCCTCGACATCGTGGTTCATCCGATGACAACATCGAGGAGCATGTGGGAGCTATCATGGGTATCCAGATCCCGCTGATGGTTATTGACTGAGAGCGTCTCGGTCATGTCTGCATGTCTCCCGAACCCGTAGGGTCTACACACTTAAGGTTCGGTGACGCTAGGGTTATGAAGATATGTATATGCAGAAACCCGAATGTTGTTCGGAGTCCCGGATGAGATCCCGGACGTCACAAGGAGTTCCGGAATGGTCCGGAGGTAAAGAATTATATATAGGAAGTGCTATTTCGGGCATCGGGACAAGTTTTGGGGTTATCGGTATTGTACCGGGACCACCGGAAGGGTCCCGGGGGTCCACCGGGTGGGGCCACCTGTCCCGGGGGGGCCACATGGGCTGTTAGGGGTGCGCCTTGGCCTTCATGGGCCAAGGGCACCAGCCCCTATAGGCCCATGCGCCTAGGGTTTCCCCCTAGGAGGAGTCCTAGTGGTGGAAGGCACCCCTAGGTGCCTTGGGGGGGAGGGAAACCTCCCCTAGGCCGCCGCCCCCCCTAGTAGATCTCATCTACTAGGGCCGGCGCCCCCCCTGGCACCCCTATATATAGTGGGGGAGAGGAGGGACTTCATACACCAGCCCCTGGCGCCTCCATCTCCCCCCGTTACGTCTCTCCCTCGTAGTCTCGGCGAAGCCCTGCTGCTGTGACGCCCTGCATCCACCACCACGCCGTCGTGCTGCTGGATCTTCATCAACCTCTCCTTCCCCCTTGCTGGATCAAGAAGGAGGAGACGTCTCCCGTCCCGTACGTGTGTTGAACGCGGAGGTGCCGTCCGTTCGGCGCTGGTCATCGGTGATTTGAATCACGTCGAGTACGACTACATCATCACCTTGCAAGCTTCCGCACGCGATCTACAAGTGGTATGTAGATGCAAACTCTCTCCCTTGACGCGTTGCTTAGATGAACTCATAGATGGATCTTGGTGAAACCGTAGGAAAATTTTAATTTTCTGCAACGTTCCCCAACAGTGGCATCATGAGCCAGGTTTATGCGTAGTTCTCTTTGCACGAGTAGAACACAATTTTGTTGTGGGCGTGGATTTTGTCATCTTACTTGCCTCTACTAGTCTTTTCTTGCTCAACGGTATTGTGGGATGAAGCGGCCCGGACCAACCTTACACGTACACTTACGTGAGACCGGTTCCACCGACTGACATGCACTAGTTGCATAAGGTGGCTGGCGGGTGTCTGTCTCTCCCACCTTAGTTGGAGCGGAATCGATGAACAGGGCCCTTATGAAGGGTAAATAGAAGTTGACAAAGTCACGTTGTGGTGATTCGTAGGTAAGAAAACGTTCTTGCTAGAACCCAATTGCAGCCACGTAAAAGATGCAACAACAATTAGAGGACGTCTAACTTGTTTTTGCAGCGATTGATCATGTGATGTGATATGGCCAGAAGTTGTGATGAATGATGAATTGTGATGTATGAGATCATGTTCTTTGTAACAGGATTCACGACTTGCATGTCGATGAGTATGACAACCGGCAGGAGCCATAGGAGTTGTCATTATTTTTTTGTATGACCTGCGTGTCATTGAATAACGCCATGTAAACTACTTTACTTTATTGCTAAACGTTAGTCATAGAAGTAGAAGTAGTCGTTGGCGTGACAACTTCATGAAGACACGATGATGGAGATCATGATGATGGAGATCATGGTGTCAAGCCGGTGACAAGATGATCATGGAGCCCCGAAGATTAAGATCAATGGAGCTATATGATATTGGCCATATCATGTCACAACTATATAATTGCATGTGATGTTTATTTTGTACTATGCATCTTGTTTACTTAGGACGACGGTAGTAAATAAGATGATCCCTTATAAAATTTCAAGAAGTGTTCTCCCCTAACTGTGCACCGTTGCTACAGTTCGTCGCTTCTAAGCACCACGTGATGATCGGGTGTGATGGATTCTTACGTTCACATACAACGGGTGTAAGACAGTTTTACACAACGAAAACACTTAGGGTTAACTTGACGAGCCTAGCATGTGCAGACATGGCCTCGGAACACGGAGACCGAAAGGTCGAACACGAGTCGTGTGGAAGATACGATCAACATGAGAATGTTCACCGACGATGACTAGTCCGTCTCACGTGATGATCGGACACGGCCTAGTCAACTCGGATCGTGTAAACACTTAGATGACTAGAGGGATGTCTAATCTAAGTGGGAGTTCATAATTTGATTAGAACTTAATTATCATGAACTTAGTCTAAAACCTTTGCAAATATGTCTTGTAGATCAAATGGCCAACGCTCATGTCAACATGAACTTCAACGCGTTCCTAGAGAAAACCAAGCTGAAAGACGATGGCAGCAACTATACGGACTGGGTCCGGAACCTGAGGATCATCCTCATAGCTGCCAGGAAACAATATGTCCTAGAAGGACCGCTAGGTGACGCTCCCGTCCCAGAGAACCAAGACATTATGAATGCTTCGCAAACTCGCGCTGATGATTACTCCCTCGTTCAGTGCGGCATGCTTTACAGCTTAGAACCGGGGCTCCAAAAGCGTTTTGAGCACCACGGAGCATATGAGATGTTCGAAGAGCTGAAACTAGTTTTTCAAGCTCATGCCCGGGTCGAGAGATATGATGTCTCCGACAAGTTCTACAGTTGTAAGATGGAGGAAAACAGTTCTGTCAGTGAGCACATCCTGAAGATGTCTGGGTTGCACAACCGTATGACCCAGCTGAACATTAACCTCCCAGATGAGGCGGTCATTGACAGAATCCTCCAGTCGCTCCCACCAAGCTACAAGAGCTTTGTGATGAACTACAACATGCAGGGAATGGAAAAGACCATTCCTGAAGTGTTCTCGATGCTGAAGTCAGCAGAGGCTGAAATCAAGAAAGAACATCAAGTGTTGATGATCAATAAGACCACTAAGTTCAAGAAGGGCAAGGGTAAGAAGAACTTCAAGAAGGACGGCAAAGAAGTTGCCGCACCTGGTAAGCCAGTTACCGGGAAGAAGTCAAAGAATGGACCCAAGCCTGAGACTGAGTGCTTTTATTGTAAGGGGAAGGGTCACTGGAAGCGGAACTGCCCCAAATACTTAGCGGATAAGAAGGCCGGCAACACCAAAGGTATATTTGATATACATGTGATTGATGTGTACCTTACCAGTAATCGTAGTAACTCCTGGGTATTTGATACCAGTGCCGTTGCTCATATTTGTAACTCACAGCAGGAGCTGCGGAATAAACGGAGACTGGCAAAGGACGAGGTGACGATGCGCGTCGGGAATGGTTCCAGAGTCGATGTGATCGCCGTCGGCACGCTGCCTCTACATTTACCTACGGGATTAGTTTTGAACCTCAATAATTGTTATTTAGTGCCAAGTTTGAGCATGAACATTGTATCTGGATCTCGTTTAATACGAGATGGCTACTCATTTAAGTCTGAGAATAATGGTTGTTCGATTTATATGAGAGATATGTTTTATGGTCATGCTCCGATGGTCAATGGTTTATTCTTAATGAATCTCGAGCGTAATATTACACATGTTCATAGTGTAGATGCCAAAAGATTTAAAGTTGATAACGATAGTCCCACATACTTGTGGCACTGCCGCCTTGGTCACATTGGTGTCAAGCGCATGAAGAAGCTCCATGCCGATGGACTTTTAGAGTCTCTTGATTATGAATCGTTTGACACGTGCGAACCATGCCTCTTGGGCAAAATGACCAAGACTCCGTTCTCCGGAACAAAGGAGCGAGCAACCAACTTGTTGGAAATCATACATACCGATGTGTGCGGTCCAATGAGCGTTGAGGCTCGCGGAGGATATCGTTATGTTCTCACTCTCACAGATGACTTGAGTAGATATGGGTATGTCTACTTAATGAAACACAAGTCTGAGACCTTTGAAAAGTTCAAGGAATTTCAGAATGAGGTGGAGAATCAACGTGACCGAAAGATAAAATTCTTACGATCAGATCGTGGAGGAGAATACTTAAGTCACGAATTTGGTACACACTTAAAGAAATGTGGAATCGTTTCACAGCTCACGCCGCCTGGAACACCTCAGCGAAACGGTGTGTCCGAACGTCGTAATCGCACTCTATTGGATATGGTGCGGTCTATGATGTCTCTTACCGATTTACCGCTATCATTTTGGGGATACGCTCTAGAGACAGCTACATTCACTTTAAATAGGGCACCGTCTAAATCCGTTGAGACGACACCGTATGAATTATGGTTTGGAAAGAAACCTAAGCTGTCGTTTCTGAAAGTTTGGGGATGCGATGCTTATGTCAAGAAACTTTAACCTGGAAAGCTCGAACCCAAGTCGGAAAAATGTGTATTCATAGGATACCCTAAGGAAACTATCGGGTACACCTTCTACTTAAGATCCGAAAGCAAGATCTTTGTTGCCAAGAACGGATGCTTTCTGGAAAAAGAGTTTCTCTCGAAAGAAGTAAGTGGGAGGAAAGTAGAACTCGATGAAGTACTACCTCTTGAGCGGGAAAGTGGCGCAGCGCAGGAAACCGTTCCTGTGATGCCCACACCAACTGAAGAGGAAAACAATGATAATGATCAAGGTACTTCGGATCAAGTTACTGCTGAACTTCGTAGGTCCACAAGGACACGTTCCGCACCAGAGTGGTACGGCAACCCTGTCCTGGAAATCATGTTGTTAGACAACAATGAACCTTCGAACTATGAAGAAGCAATGGCGGGCCCGGATTCCAACAAATGGCTTGAAGCCATGAAATCCGAGATAGAATCCATGTATGAAAACAAAGTATGGACTTTGACAGACTTGCCCGATGATCGGCGAGCGATAGAAAACAAATGGATCTTTAAGAAGAAGACGGACGCGGATGGTAATGTTACCATCTATAAAGCTTGACTTGTCGCTAAGGGTTATCGACAGGTTCAAGGGATTGACTACGACGAGACATTCTCTCCCGTAGCGAAGCTAAAGTCCGTCCGAATCATGTTAGCAATTGCCGCATACTATGATTATGAGATATGGCAAATGGACGTCAAAATGGCATTCCTTAACGGGCATCTTAAGGAAGAACTGTATATGATGCAGCCGGAAGGTTTTGTCGATCCTCAGAATGCTAACAAAGTATGCAAGCTCTAGCGATCCATTTATGGACTGGTGCAAGCATCTCGGAGTTGGAACATTCGCTTTGATGAGATGATCAAAGCATTTGGGTTTATGCAGACTTATGGAGAAGCCTGCGTTTACAAGAAAGTGAGTGGGAGCTCTGTAGCATTTCTCATATTATATGTAGATGACATACTTTTGATGGGAAATAATATAGAATTTCTGGACAGCATTAAGGCCTACTTGAATAAGTGTTTTTCAATGAAGGACCTTGGAGAAGCTGCTTATATATTAGGCATCAAGATCTATAGAGATAGATCGAGACGCCTCATAGGTCTTTCACAAAGCACATACCTTGATAAGATTTTGAAGAGATTCAGAATGGATCAGTCCAAGAAGGGGTTCTTGCCCATGTTACAAGGTGTGAGACTGAGCTCAGCTCAGTCACCGACCACGGCAAAAGATAAAGAAGAGATGAGTGTCATCCCCTATGCTTCAACCATAGGATCTATTATGTATGCCATGCTGTGTACCAGACCCGATGTAAACCTTGCCGTAAGTTTGGTAGCAAGATACCAAAGTAATCCCGGCAAGGAACACTGGACAGCGGTCAAGAATATCCTGAAGTACCTGAAAAGGACGAAGGACATGTTTCTCGTTTATGGAGGAGACGAAGAGCTCGTCGTAAAGGGTTACGTCGACGCTAGCTTCGACTCAGATCTGGATGACTCTAAGTCACAAACCGGATACGTGTATATGTTGAATGGTGGAGCAGTAAGCTGGTGCAGCTGCAAGCAGAGCGTCGTGGCGGGATCTACGTGTGAAGCGGAGTACATGGCAGCCTCGGAGGCAGCGCATGAAGCGATTTGGGTGAAGGAGTTCATCACCGACCTAGGAGTCATACCCAATGCGTCGGGGCCGATCAAAATCTTTTGTGACAACACTGGAGCTATTGCCCTCGCCAAGGAGCCCAGGTTTCACAAGAAGACCAGGCACATCAAGCGTCGTTTCAACTCCATCCGTGAAAATGTTCAAGATGGAGATATAGAGATTTGCAAAGTGCACACGGATCTGAATGTCGCAGATCCGCTGACTAAACCTCTCTCGCGTGCAAAACATGATCAACACCAGAACTCTATGGGTGTTCGATTCATCACAATGTAACTAGATTGGTGACTCTAGTGCAAGTGGGAGACTGTTGGAAATATGCCCTAGAGGCAATAATAAAAGTATTATTATATTTCATTGTTCATGATAATTGTCTTTTATTCATGCTATAACTGTATTATCCGGAAATCGTAATACACGTGTGAATACTTAGACCACAATATGTCCCTGGTACGCCTCTAGTTGACCAGCTCGTTGTGATCAGCAGATAGTCATGGTTTCCTGACTATGGACATTGGATGTCGTTGATAACGGGATCACATCATTAGGAGAATGATGTGATGGACAAGACCCAATCCTAAGCATAGCATAAAAGATCGTGTAGTTCGTTTTGTTAGAGCTTTGCCAGTGTCAAGTATCTCTTCCTTCGACCCTGAGATCGTGTAACTCCCGGATACCGTAAGAGTGCCTTGGGTGTATCAAACGTCACAACGTAACTGGGTGACTATAAAGGTGCATTACAGGTATCTCCGAAAGTAGCTGTTGGGTTGACACGGATCGAGACTGGGATTTGTCACTCCGTATGACGGAGAGGTATCTCTGGGCCCACTCGGTAATGCATCATCATAATGAGCTCAATGTGACCAAGGTGTTGGACACGGGATCATGCATTACGGTACGAGTAAAGTGACTTGCCAGTAACGAGACTGAACAAGGTATTGGGATACCGACGATCGAGTCTCGGGCAAGTAACTTACCGATTGACAAAGGGAATTGCATACAGGGTTTGATCGAATCCTCGACATCGTGGTTCATCCGATGACAACATCGAGGAGCATGTGTGAGCTATCATGGGTATCCAGATCCCGCTGATGGTTATTGACTGAGAGCGTCTCGGTCATGTCTGCATGTCTCCCGAACCCGTAGGGTCTACACACTTAAGGTTCGGTGACGCTAGGGTTATGAAGATATGTATATGCAGAAACCCGAATGTTGTTCGGAGTCCCGGATGAGATCCCGGACGTCACAAGGAGTTCCGGAATGGTCCGGAGGTAAAGAATTATAGATAGGAAGTGCTATTTCGGGCATCGGGACAAGTTTCGGGGTTATCGGTATTGTACCGGGACCACCGGAAGGGTCCCGGGGGTCCACCGGGTGGGGCCACCTGTCCCGGGGGGGCCACATGGGCTGTTAGGGGTGCGCCTTGGCCTTCATGGGCCAAGGGCACCAGCCCCTATAGGCCCATGCGCCTAGGGTTTCCCCCTAGGAGGAGTCCTAGTGGTGGAAGGCACCCCTAGGTGCCTTGGGGGGGGGGGAGGGAAACCTCCCCTAGGCCGCCGCCGCCCCTAGTAGATCTCATCTACTAGGGCCGGCGCCCCCCCTGGCACCCCTATATATAGTGGGGGAGAGGAGGGACTTCATACACCAGCCCCTGGCGCCTCCATCTCCCCCCGTTACGTCTCTCCCTCATAGTCTCGGCGAAGCCCTGCTGCTGTGACGCCCTGCATCCACCAGCACGCCGTCGTGCTGCTGGATCTTCATCAACCTCTCCTTCCCCCTTGCTGGATCAAGAAGGAGGAGACGTCTCCCGTCCCGTACGTGTGTTGAACGCGGAGGTGCCGTCCGTTCGTCGCTGGTCATCGGTGATTTGAATCACGTCGAGTACGACTACATCATCACCTTGCAAGCTTCCGCACGCGATCTACAAGTGGTATGTAGATGCAAACTCTCTCCCTTGAATCGTTGGTTAGATGAACTCATAGATGGATCTTGGTGAAACCGTAGGAAAATTTTAATTTTCTGCAACGTTCCCCAACAAGGCGCAGGGGGGGGGGGCAAGTGGGGGGCGCACCAGCCCACTAGGGGCTGGTTCCCCTCCCACTTCAGCCCACGGGGCCCTCCGGGATAGGTGGCCCCACCCGGTGGACCCCCGGGACCCTTCCGGTGGTCCCGTACAATACCGGGTGACCCCGAAACTTTCCCGATGGCCAAAACAGCACTTCCTATATATAATTCTTTACCTCCGGACCATTCTGAAACTCCTCGTGATGTCCGGGATCTCATCCGGGACTCCGAACAACATTCGGTTTGCTGCATACTCATATTCATACAACCCTAGCGTCACCGAACCTTAAGTGTGTAGACCCTACGGGTTCGGGAGACATGTAGACATGACCGAGACGGCTCTTCGGTCAATAACCAACAGCGGGATCTGGATACCCATGTTGGCTCCCACATACTCCTCGATGATCTCATCGAATGAACCACGATGTCGAGGATTCAAGCAATCCCGTATACTATTCCCTTTGTCAGACGGTATGTTACTTGCCCGAGACTCGATCGTCGGTATCCCAATACCTCGTTCAGTCTCGTTACCGGCAAGTCACTTTACTCGTACCGTAATGCATGATCCCTTGACCAGACACTTGGTCACTTTGAGCTCATTATGATGATGCACTACCGAGTGGGCCCAGTGATACCTCTCCGTAATACGGAGTGACAAATCCCAGTCTCGATCCGTGTCAACCCAACAGACACTTTCGGAGATACCTGTAGTGCACCTTTATAGTCACCCAGTTACGTTGTGACGTTTGGTACACCCAAAGCACTCCTACGGTATCCGGGAGTTACACGATCTTATGGTCTAAGGAAAAGATACTTGACATTGGAAAAGCTCTAGCAAAACGAACTACACGATCTTGTGCTATGCTTAGAGTTGGGTCTTGTCCATCACATCATTCTCCTAATGATGTGATCCCGTTATCAACGACATCTAATGTCCATAGTCAGGAAACCATGACTATTTGTTGATCAACGAGCTAGTCAACTAGAGGCTTACTAGGGATATTATGGTCTGTGTATTCACACGTGTATTATGATTTCCGGATAATACAATTATAGCATGAATAAAGACAATTATCATGAACAAGGAAATATAATAATAATCCTTTTATTATTGCCTCTAGGGCATATTTCCAACACCTCCAGCATGTGGCCATCGTCTTCAACGAGCTTCAGGCACATCATCTTCATCTTAAGCGCTCGAAGTGCTCGTTCGGGACGCCTTCTGTCGCTTACCTCGGCCACGTCATCTCGGCCGAGGGGGTGGCCATGGACGCTGACAAGGTGGCCGATACCGCAGTCTTCGCGGGCTCTTCGCGGCTTCCTGGGCCTCGCGGGGTACTATCGGAAGTTCATCCTGGAGTTTGGCCTCATCGCGGCCCCGCTCACACGCCTTCTCCGTCGCGACGCCTTCTCTTGGTATGAGGAGGCCACTACAGCATTCGAGGCCCTCAAGGGGGCCCTCACGACGGGTCTCGTCCTGCAGATGCCTGATTTCGACCTCCCGTTCACCGTCGACTGTGATGCCTTCGGTGCGGGGTTCGGTGCGGTCCTTCATCAGGGCGATGGACCCCTTGCCTTCTTCAGCCGGCCCTTTGCCGCACGCCATCTTAAACTGGCGGCTTATGAGCGCGAGCTCATTGGGTTGGTGCAGGCAGTGCGCCATTGGTGGCCCTATCTTTGGGGTCGCTCCTTCCGGATCCGCACGGACCATTACAGCCTCAAATTCATGCTGGATCAGAGGCTCTTGACCGTGCCGCAGCACCAGTGGATCAGTAAACTCTTCAAGTTTGACTTCACCATCGAGTATCGGCCGGGTCGCCTTAACACCGTCGCCGACGCCCTGTCTCGGTGTGACGCCGATGTGGACGACGGTGTGGCTGAGGTGGCGGCCTTCTGCATCATCATCGGGCCCTCCTTCGCCCTCTACGCCGACATTCGGTGGGCGACCGCAGCCACGGCCGACTCTCTCCTCCTTCAGCAACAGATGGCAACGGGGGAGCTGGAGGAGCCGTGGCACCTCGCCGACGACCTGCTCCTCCATGGGCGCCGGGTCTTCGTCCCAGCGCACGACGATCTTCATCATCAGGTGCTGCGCCTCGCCCACTCGGCGTGCCATGAGGGTGTGCAGAAGACACACCATCGTCTCCACGCTGACTTCTACATTCCAGGTGATCGTGCCCTAGTCCGTGACTGGGTACGGTCTTGTGTGACGTGTTAGTGCAACAAAACGGAGACTCTACGGCAGGCTGGCTTGCTTCAGCCTTTGAAGGTGTCGTCCCAGGTCTGGGCGGACATCTCCATGGACTTCATTGAGGGCCTCCCAAGGTGGGCGGCAAGTCCGTCATTCTCACAGTGGTCGACCGCTTCTCCAAGTATGCTCACTTCATCGCGCTCGGCCATCCCTACACAGCGGCGTCTGTTGCTCGGGCCTTCTTCAATGGCATTGTCCGTCTCCACAGGTTCCCTTCTTCGATCGTCAGTGATCGGGACCCCATGTTGACAGGACATGTGTGGTGCGACCTCTTCCGGCTGGCGGGTGTGAAGCTCTGCCTGAGCACCGCCTTCCACCCTCAGATGGACGGCCAGTCCGAGATCGTTAACAAGGTAATTGCCATGTATTTGTGTTGTGTTATAGGTGATCGACCTCGCGCATGGGTGGACTGGCTATCGTGGGCGGAGTACTGCTACAACACCTCTTATCACTCCGCCCTCCGTGCTACGCCTTTTGAGGTGGTTTATGGCCGACCACCCCCGCCGATTCTTCCGGTTGATCCGGCCTTTGCACGGACCGAGGTGGCCGGTGCTCTTCTGAGGAACTGTGATGAGATGCTGGCAGAAGTCCGGCAACGCCTCCTTTAGGCCCAGCAGTTGGCCAAACATTACTATAACGGCCACCATCGCGAGGCGGAGTTCGCGGTGGGTGATTGGGTCTGGCTACGTCTACTTCATCGCTCTACGCAGTCCTTGGACCCACACGCGAAGAGAAAGCTGGGTCCTCGCTATGCCGGTCCCTTTGCTATCCTGGAACGCATTGGGAAGGTGGCTTACCATCTTCAGCTTCTGGCAGGCACGCGGATCCATGATGTCTTCCATGTGGGTCTGCTCAAGCCCTTCCGCGGAGAGCCACCTGCGGCCCCACCAGCGCTACCGCCCGTCACGGATGGGCGTCTCCTTCCTGAGCCGGAGAAGGCGTTGAAGGCTCAGGTGCATCGCGACTCCTGGTATGTGTTGATTTAGTGGGCTGGACTGCCAGAGGAGGACGCTACTTGGGAGCAGCGCGAGGACTTCAGCCAGCATTACCCCGACTTTTAGCTCAAGGACAAGGTGTTTGCGCAGGCGGGGAGAGATGTTATGACCGGCTGGACCTACGGCCGCAGGAGGCCCACCGGGCAATCTTAGCCCGCAAGTTATCTTAGTTTTTATTTCACATCGTGGTTATATATACAACTTGTAAGACTATTTTGAGATTCAAGCAATAAGACTATTTCTATTGCGAGCCAGAACCCTAAAACCCTAGCCGCCTCCTTCCTTCGCCGCCGCCACACGCGCCAGGACGGCGCCACGCCGCCGGCCGCCGCGCTCAAGCCCTCGCCCTCCCCCTCCTTCCCCTACAGCTTACGACCAAGACTGGGCAGAATCCTAGCTCCTAACACTGATACTGCATCAGAGGCCTAAAAATCAGTAGCCTGAAAATATGTAGATCACAGCTAATGCTCAATTTTGATGCACTATGTATTTTTGCAATACCCAGATAATTTTATAAAGCATGCCGATACTGCATCAGTGGCCTAAAAATCAGTAGCCTAAAAATATGTACACCACAGCTGAGGCTCTAACTTAGTGACACAACACATGTGTGATACTAAAGGAGAGGCTACCAATTGTGGGGATTTTGCACTCATGTGGCTGTAGAAACTCACCATTGATTCGATTTGATGTGTGAAGTCACCTGCTGACTGGCCTTTCCTGTGACATTTTGTCCAATATAGACATAGGACATCCGACATTCTGTAACTGGAACCCCTGAAATTTGTCAAGAAAATCGATGTGACAACTAAAGGCACGACACATGCATGTTCCAATGCCTCTTATGCAGAATTATAAACAAAAGATTGAGTACAAAGATAACTAATCTGAAGCTCGTTTAAGTATGATATCCATATCATGAGGACGAATGCTTCTGGTATTCTTAAAATTTTCAGATATAAACAAAATTTATGTTGGAACCATACTGAACAGCTATCATTGACCATCATTATGTGAAATGTAGGAGCTTTTCCACCTTTTTGTGGATAGAAAAACAGAAGGAAAGAAACAAGCTTATTGTCCTCTTATACATGCCTCATTGACATTAAATTATTTGATAGACAAGCAAGTAAGTAATTTGTTGTCATTGCAAATGGTACACTGCAGTGACATTAAATCATAATATAGATAAGAAAATAGGAAGGGCATCACAACATATACAAGGCTCTGCAACTAAGTACATGCCTTTCTCATGGGTTTGGCTTTAAAGATAGCAGCTTTAACTTCACTTGCAGTCTTCAAGTGTCGAGAAACACCCAACAGTAGCTATCATTTTCTCTAGTTCGTCCAGAAAGGCTTGCTGAAAATTGCCAAAAAAATACAAAATAGAAGAAACATTAGAGCATGGTCTTAAGCATAGTGGTATTACCAGGAAAAAATCAAGCTAATAGCAAGAACTGTATTCTGACTAATATATGTTTGAAGCCTGGTTCTTAAAGCAAGGGAGATATTTTAACTGGAAAATACATTTTCTTCGCCTCTTGGTGCAAATTCTTATTTACCAAACTCTAGAGCTTGATGTATTTACCCCACGAGAATCAACTTTATCAGCTTTTGTAGTTGCAGATGAAAGTATTATTGGGAATGTGTACCCTGAATCTGAATGTCATAATACATGAGTCAAGAAAAGAAGTTAAAATTTAATGAAGGCTCTATAGAGAAAATTCAATTTTTACAAATGGTTGTGACCAAACTCTATTGTGAAAAAAATGCACTATAAAACCCTACACCAGCTATATATATAGTCGTAATATAATACAAAACTTCAGTCAGCAGTATACAAACAATATCATTACACCACTGGCTAAAAGGAGCAAATACAGTTTTCTTCTTAGTCACACAAAGATCTAATTTCTTATGGGCATATACCTAAGTTCCATGTAGAAGAAGAACAACTTATAACAAAAAAGCATGGTCCAAAGACAAGCCACATCAATAATCGATGATGGATTAACATTTTGTTCCACTATGCTATGGGGTATTTTTGATGAAAAATTAATACATATCACTCACCAGCAATCTGCAAATGTAGTGGAGAACCAAGAAAGTCCTTAGCACATACAGGCATACAACAAAGTTACCCAAAATTGTAAGATCATCGCTCCCCCTCCATTGACTTTTTTGATAGCGAAATACAAACTGAAATTAAGAGAAACAGAAACAAAACCGGACCGTGGGGTTATGATTGTTGCTCTTCTCAATAGCCTTCAAAACATTCCCGTCTGAACCACTCCCCTCACCTCCTTCAACACGGAGATGGTCGCTAGGTCAATGTCTGCTGCAGCGAAACCGCATTAATCACACTCCAGTGAGAATCCAATGTCCGGTGCAGTTTTAATCCAGGAGAACTGCAGTAGTAAGAGGGGATCTATGTAAGTATGGGGGCACACA
The DNA here is from genome assembly GCF_002162155.2 of Triticum dicoccoides. Classification (NCBI taxonomy): domain Eukaryota; kingdom Viridiplantae; phylum Streptophyta; class Magnoliopsida; order Poales; family Poaceae; genus Triticum; species Triticum dicoccoides. Next base: position 449,064,655 of record NC_041383.1, on the reverse strand, counting down.
GTACGTTGGGTACCGGACTCGATGTAGAAACTGTCGACGAAGCCCAACATGACAAGGAAATTCATCTCCTCCTTGTAGACCTTGGCATCGCTTAGGTTCCTCTCCCACTCGTCACGCCATCACCACCTTATTCAAAGACGCGATGGAGGCCGGGGGAAGGATTTGACTGCACCGCGATGACAGAGAATATGCGCGGCGATGGCAGCGACACTCGTGAAATGAAAGGGTGTTGGGTGAGGGGGTTGGAGCATCGGTGGTAGAGAAAACCAGGGACGGCCGGACCAGGGGGCTCGCCGACGCGATGGAACACGCAAGGGAGAAGCGACACGGAGATGATGTGCGCATGGTTTCATGGACGGGAGCGACAACGGCGAGGCTCGAGGTGGTACGTGAGCGTGATGGCAAGTACTTGCAATCTGGGGCGCTGATTACGGGATTTCTTTCCACGGCCTGGTTGCTCACGATCCTATGGCTCAGGATATCTCTCAAGAGAGAAACTTGCGTGGGAAACGTTTGGAATCGGCGCACCGGCCGAACGCTCGACCGGTGGGGAGCTCCTAATTGGCGCTGCGGGCGCCAGTTCCCTTAGCTGGCGCCCACGCACCATCTCCCCGTGGGCCGGCCCATATAGGGATGGGTTCGCTCCTGGTTCCCTCCGTCGATGGGTGTTCGCTAAATCGATCGATTGCTGGTTCCCTCCGTCGCTGGGTGTTTGTTCCATCGATCGCGTTTACAGGTCCGTACACTTAAGAAAACAGTCAACCGTTGATATTATGAAAAACAAATCACAAAAAAGAAAAAAAAAATTTGAATTCAAAAATGTTCACTGGCTTTGAAGAACAGTTCATCATTTTCTACAAAACGTTCGTGTAATTTTAAGAAAAGTTCATCAAATTTGAAAAAGTTCTTGCAATTTTTAAAAAAGTTCATCAAAATTTCCAAAAAAAGTTCATCGGATTTGAATAAAGTTCATCCAAATTAAAAAAAGTTCATCGGATTTGAAAAAAAGTTCATCAATTCTAAAAAAAGTTCATCAATTTTGAAAAGAGTTCATCATATCTGAAAAAGTTCATCGGATTTGAAGAAAATTTAATTGGATCTGAAAAAAGTTCATCGACATTGAAAACGAATTCGTTGACTTTGAAAAAAGTTCACGGAAGTTGTAAAAGGTTGAGAAAAGAAAACCAAAGTAGAGTAGACAAATAGAAGAAAAGACTGAAATATATTTACACAAATCCGCTCGTGGCCGGGTGGCTAGACCCTAGCGCTTGCGGCGAAGTGGTTCCTGGTTCGATCCCTGTTCATGCACTTTTTTGACTTTTTCCTAAAAGCAGAAGAAAAAAAAAACAAAACGGGCCGAGCCCAGCTAATGCGGCTGCAGGCGCTGGTTAGCCGAAATAGTAATAACCGGCGCCTGCAGCGCCAAATAGGGATTGCCCGACCGGTGCCCCTCGCTCGCTCGCTCTTTTCCACGTACGCTAGGTGGGCCTCAAGTGAAACGTTCTTTTTTCTTCTGTGCTTCTTCTTCATCTCGTGAGCGCCTTCCCTTGGAAGCATATCCCCTCCCCCCTCCCCCTCCTTCCGAGCTGCGATTGGGCCACCACGAGCTCCATCGCCGGCGGCCAAGCTCCCCTCGCCGGCTGCCATGGCTGCGTGCCGCCACGGCCAGATCCATCCCCTACCTCGAGCCTTCACGCGGGCGCATCCCCTCCCCCCTTCCCCTCCCCTCGGGCTGCGACTGGGCGACCACGACCTCCATCGCCGGCGGCCAGGCGCTCCCTCGCCGCCGCCATGGCTGGATGCACCCCGTGTATACTAGTGTTGCAACCGTCACCTAAAACAGCTTCAACAGCTGTTGAAAAAAGCTTCAACCATAAACAGAAAAGCTTCAATGGAACTGCACAACAAGGGGAAGCTGCAACCGCAGTTGGATTTTATTACTATTGCCGAAGTTTTTTGCTACATCCATTAGGCGGAGCTGCGACCTCGCGACGGTGACAACAACGATTTTTGTTGCTACAGTAGTAGAATTTTGCTACTACCGCTGAAGTTTTTGCTACATCCATGTAAGGCGGAGTTGCGACCTCGCGAAAGACGGCGACGGTGTTTGAATTTTGCTGCAACCATAGTAGAATTTTGCTTCTACCAGTGAAGTTTTTTGCTACATCCATGTAAGGCAGAGTTGCGACCTCGCGAAAGACGGCGACAGTGTTTGATTTTTGCTGCAACCGTAGTTTATTTTTGCTACTACGGGTGAAGTTTTTTGCTACATCCATTCAAAACGGCGTTGATTGACTGACGGCCGCCGTCGACATAATTTCCTGCAGCGAGCATCAATGATGAGGGGCGGCGGCCGAGCTACAACCGTCGTCGTCAAGAGCTGCAACACAGGTGGAGTTGTTGCATGGGAACTGGCGATGAGGACAGCCGGCGAGGGCGGCGACCGGCGACGAGGACGACCGGCGAGGGCGGGGGTCCGGCAGTGACGAGGAAGACCGGTGAGGGTGGGGACCGACGACCACCGGAGGGGACAGGAGTCGCGGCACCGCGCTCCCCCGAACGGGACATGCGGATCCAACCAACTACTCGAGGAAGAAGAGAGCTGGGAGCGATTTGTTTTTTTTGCTTGGATCCAACGGCCGCGTGGCTTAAATCGAACGGCCCGGGCTGGACCGGCCGAAACTTTCGGCCGGCGCACCGGCGTCTATAAGCGCCCAACTTGCGTGCGGGGGCTGAAGGACAAGTGAGGATGAACGAACAACCTACCACGACCAACCATCACCTGTACAATGGGAGATGCTTAGAAAAATAAACCGAGTTTTCCTGAAGCATCGGTGCCTATTTCTACAGGAGAGGCACTTAGTAAAGCGTCTATCCAGTACAAATAAGCACCGGTACTTAAAAAAAGTCTGATTTATTTCTCTAAGTACCTCCCCTAAGCATCTTGCATTGTACACGGCCTTAGGAGTAGAAGATTGGGCGATATATGGTAATGTTAACTGTAATTTTGGTAACGTATGAAAAGATTAATTTATGTGATCGAACAATTTACGGTATTTTAGATTTGATTTTTATAGTTTAACCGTGATTGATTTTTTCACATAAAGACACTACTAAATAATTTGCCCCCGTATGAAAAGTTCTGATACGTTCAGATTTTTCCTATTGTGTGGGAAATGAGGCAAAAATAAACCAGTGAGAGGGGATGATGGGAGGGGGACGAAAAAACAGTCAAAAAAACCCGGGCGAAAGTGCTTGGACGAAAAAAAACCTGGACACAATCCTACCAACTGCTCCATCTCTACTCCTAATGGAGCAGTTGGTAGCCTGGTACTTCGGTTTTATTTTTGTCCGGTTTTATTTCTTCCCACCTCCCACGGGTTTTCTTATCCATTAGTTTATTATCACTCACTCTTTTTCTTTCAAAAATCAGCACTTTCCTGACATATAAAGGATAACTGATCTAACTTTCCTAACTTATTCAAATCAACCAATCTCCCTCATTAATGCAATTTGCTTTAGGAAATAAATAATATATTTTCAGGAAACAAATAATGGATTTTAAGAAAATTAATAAGTAAACCATGATAAATAATCTCTACTCCTAATGAAGCAGTTGGTAACCTGATACTCCGGTTTTATTTCATCCCACCTCCCACGGTTTTTCTTATCCATTGGTTTATTTTCACTCCACTCTTTTTCTTTCAAAAAACAGCACTTTCCCGACATATGAAGGATAACAGATCTAACTTTCCTAACTCATTCAAATCAACCGATCTCCCTCACTAATGCAATTTGCTTTTGGAAATAAATAATATATTTTTGGGAAACAAATAATGGATTTTAAGAAAATTAACAAGTAAACCGTGACAAATAATCTCTACTCCTAAATCTTAATAGAGCAGTTGGTAGCCTGATACTCAGGTTTTATTTTTGTCCGGTTTTATTTCCTCCCACCTCCCACGGGTCTTCTTATCCATTGGTTTATTTTCACTCCACTCTTTTTCTTTCAAAAATCAGCACTTTCCTGACATATAAAAGATAACAGATCTAACTTTCCTAACTTATTCAAATCAATCGATCTCCCTCATTAATGCAATTTGCTTTAGGGAGTAAATAATATATTTTAGGGAAACAAATAACGGATTCTAAGAAAATTAACAAGTAAACCATGACAAATAATCTCTACTCCTAATGGAGCAGTTGGTAGCCTGATACTCCGGTTTTATTTTTGTCCTGTTTTATTTCCTCCCACCTCCCACGGGTTTTCTTATCCATTGGTTTATTTTTCACTCCACTCTTTTCTTTCAAAAATCAGCATTTTCCAAACATATAAAAGATGACGGATCTAACTTTCCTAACTTATCCAAATCAACCGATCTATCTCATTGATGCAATTTACGTTAGGAAATAAAAAATATATTTTTGGGAAACAAACAACGGATTTTAATAAAATTAACAAGTAAATCTTATTGTGAAAGTGTTATTTTTTCCATCTCTAAAGGGGGAGTACGTGTGTTGTTTTGTTCGTTCGTAACTCCCACCTCCCCGACGACCCCCTCGCCCCAAGTTTTTCTTTCAACCGGACCTAACCTCCGTTTCCAGTTTTTTGTGGTCTTTAATCTTACAAAATAAAATGTTTCCAGCCAAAAAAATTCTCGAGCGAGTTCTAGGTCAAATCCCGCTGGCAAGTCGTCGCCGCCTCCCTCGCATACGGCGTGATACTACCGTGTGGTGCCGCTGCCCATCCCGCCCGGACTCCATCCCTGCTATCATCCCACTAGCACGTTACCGCCACTCACTCGCCCAAACGACTGTGACAGCGGCAACATGCTATGGCCTATGATGTCTACTACACAACCTTCTTGTAGACGTTGTTGGGCCTCCAAGTGCAGAGGTTTGTAGGACAGTAGCAAATTTCCCTCAAGTGGATGACCTAAGGTTTATCAATCCGTGGGAGGCGTAGGATGAACATGGTCTCTCTCAAACAACCCTGCAACCAAATAACAAAGAGTCTCTTGTGTCCCCAACACACCCAATACAATGGTAAATTGTATAGGTGCACTAGTTCGGCGAAGAGATGGTGATACAAGTGCAATATAGATGGTAGATAAAGGTTTTTTGTAATCTGAAAATATAAAAACAGCAAGGTAACTAATGATAAAAGTGAGCATAAACGGTATTGCAATGGTAGGAAACAAGGCATAGGGTTCATACTTTCACTAGTGCAAATTCTCTCAACAATAATAACATAGATAGATCATATAACAATCCCTCAACATGCAACAAAGAGTCACTCCAAAGCCACAAATAGCGGAGAACAAACGAAGGGATTATGGTAGGGTACAAAACCACCTCAAAGTTATTCTTTCGGATCGATCTAATAAAGAGTTCGTACTAGAATAACACCTTAAGACACAAATCAACCAAAACCCTAATGTCACCTAGATACTCCATTGTCACCTCAAGTATCCGTGGGCATGATTATACGATATGCATCATACAATCTCAGATTCATCTATTCAACCAACACAAAGTACTTTAAAGAGTGCCCCAAAGTTTCTACCGGAGAGTCAAGACGAAAATGTGTGCCAACCCATATGCATAGGTTCATGGGCGGAACCCGCAAGTTGGTCACCAAAACATACATCAATAGGCACGTGAAATTCCATTGTCACCACAGATAAGCATGGCAAGACATACATCAAGTGTTCTCAAATCCTTAAAGACTCAATCTGACAAGATAACTTCAAAGGGAAAACTCAATCCATTACATGAGAGTAGAGGGGGAGAAACATCATAAAATCCAACTATAATAGCAAAGCTCGCGATACATCAAGATCGTGCCATAGAGAGGACACGAGAGAGAGATCAAACACATAGCTACTGGTACATACCCTCAGCCCCGAGGGTGAACTACTCCCTCCTCGTCATGGATAGCGCCGGGATGATGAAGATGGCCACCGCTGATGGATTCCCCCTCCAGCAGGGTGCCGGAACGGGCTCCCGAGGGTTTTTTGGTGGCTACAGAGGCTTGCGGCGGCGGAACTCCCGATCTATCTTCTTATTCGATGTTTTTAGGGTATGTAGACTTATATAGGTGAAAGAAGTCGTTCGGGGAGCCTCGAGGGGCCCACGAGAGGGTAGGGCGCGCCCCCCTATCTCGTGGCTTCCTCGATGCTCCCTTTACTTCAACTCCAAGTCTCCTGGGTCATAATCTTCCCAAAAATCACGCTGCTGAAGGTTTCATTCCGTTTGGACTCCGTTTGATATTCCTTTTCTTCGAAATACTAAAACAGGCAGTAAAACAGCAATATGGGTTGGGCCTCCGGTTAATAGGTTAGTCCCAAAAGTAATATAAAAGTGTATAATAAAGCCCGTAATTATTCAAAATAGATAATAAAATAGCATGAATGCTTCATAAATTATAGATATGTTGGAGACGTATCAGCATCCCCAAGCTTAATTCCTACTCGTTCACGAGTAGGTAAATGATAAAAGAAAGAACTTATGAAGTGAGAATGCTAGAAGGTGCACAAGTTTGATCAATGATAATTTCAATCATCTTTTCTAGCATGATTATATGTCATAACAGTAGTTCATCTCATAAAACTTCTCACGATCAAGTAATAAACTATTCACATGTTAAAGCATAGACCAAAAACTTTCTTGAAAACTAGCAAACTTCATTCTCAGTCATCAAACAATTACACTTCATCTTATTTTCAGGAATAGCAAACTCCACATACTCAACTATCATATAGTCTTCTACAATTGCTAACACTCACGCAATACTAATGGTTTTGGAGTTTTAATCGGACAATGAGAAAGATAGGGGCTTATAGTGTTGCCTCCCAACGTATTCACCTTTGGGTGATGTCAACAATAATAGTTCATGCTAACTTACATCCAATTGGATATATATATCAGGATCTTCCCAACACGAGGTGTTTGCCAAAGGATAAAATGAAAAAGGAAAATGTGAAGATCACCTTGACTCTTGCATAAAAGTAAAAGACATAAAGTAAAAGATAGGCCCTTCGCAGAGGGAAGCAGAGGTTGTCATGCACTTTTAGGGTTGGATGCACAAAATCTTAATGCAAATGAACGTCACTTTATATTGCCACTTGTATATGGACCTTTATTATGCAATTCGTCGCTTTTATTGCTTCCATAACAAGAACGTATAAAGCTATTTTCTTCACACCAAAAGATCATACATATTTAGAGAGCAATTTTTATTGCTTGCACCGATGACAACTTGAAGGATCTTACTCAATCCATAGGTAGGTATGGTGGACTCTCATGGCAAAACTGAGTTTCAGGATATTTGGAAGCACAAGTAGTATCTCTACTTGGTGCAGGGAATTTTGGCTAGCATGAGGGGGAAAGGCAAGCTCAACATGTTTGAATGATCCATGACTATATACTTTAACTGAGATGTGCGAAAACATAACCCATTACGTTGTCTTCCTTGTCCAACATCAACTCTTTAGCATGTCATACTTAATGAGTGCTCCCAATTATAAAAGATGTCTAGGATAGTGTATTTATATGTGAAATCTCTCTTCCTTCAATATTCTTTCATGAATTATTCAAATGACCAATACAATGCTTGCTAACCTTAAATAAATTTACAACCTCTACTTCTTAGATGTGAAGTCATTACTCCCCATGGTATAAGCAAATGAGACATATATAATTTCATATTTATGACATCCAACTCATTCAACCATTTACTCATAGGATATAAGTGAAGCACACGAGTAAATGACAAACTACTCCAACAAGATATAAGTGAAGATCAATGAGTAGCTAAATAATTATGTAACTATGTGAAGACTCTCTCTCATTTAAGAATTTCAGATCTTGGTGTTTTATTCAAACAGCAAGCAAAACAAAATAAAATGACATTGTAAGGACAACACAACTCATGTGAAGAAGCAAAAACTTAGGCTCAACCGATACTAAACGATAGTTGTTGAAGAAGAAAGGCAGGATGCCTAACGGGGCATCCCCAAGCTTAGATGCTTGAGACTTCTTGAAATATTATATTGGGGTGCCTTGGGCATCCCCAAGCTTGAAATTTTGTGTCTCCTTAATTCCTCTCATATCATGGTTTCTCTTTTTATCAAAAGCTTCATGCACACCAAACTCAACAAGAACTCGTGAGATAGGTTAGTATAAACCAATGCAAAACCTTATCATTTTCTACTGTAACAAATCACTAAAATTATTATTCAACATTACATACTAAATGTTTCTGCATATTTAATACTCCTATCCTTAAATAGAATCATTAAACAAGCAAACATATGCAAACAATGCAAACATAACAGCAATCTGCCAAAACAGTACAGTGTGTAAAGAATGCAAGAGTATCAATACTTCCCTAACTCCAAAAATTATGAAAGAAAATTCCTACTGTTATAAATTCATCATAGCTCAATATTCAAAAAGTTTCAACATTATACCATTCTCTGACTTTTCTAGGGAATTTTTGCAACAGCGGTAAACTTTCTGTTTTCAAACAGCAACATGTATACTAGCAAAATAAGCATGGCAAAGGCTATCCTTGATTTTTTTTATTGAAACTAAAGATGCAAAACATTATTCTAAATAACAGCAAGCTAATACTAACAAAATAAAATTACGCTCCAAGCAAAACACATATCATGTGGTGAATAAAAATATAGCTTCAAGTAAAGTTACCGATGAACGAAGACGAAAGAGGGGATGCCTTCCGGGGCATCCCCAAGATTAGGCTCTTGTCCATCCTTGAATATTGCCTTGGGGTGCCTTGGGCATCCCCAAGCTTAGGCTCTTGCCAATCCTTATTCCATAGTCCATCGAATCTTTACCCAAAACTTGAAAACTCCACAACACAAAACTCAACAGAAAACTCGTAAGCTCCGTTAGTATAAGAAAATAAAACCACCACTTAGGTATTGTAATGAACTCATTCTAAATTCATATTGGTGTAATATCTACTGTATTCCAACTTTTCTATGGTTCATACCACTTAATACTAGCCGTAGATTCATCAAAATAAGCAAATAACACATAGAAAAAAGAATCTGTCAAAAACAGAAAAGTCTGTAGTAATCTGTATCAAACGTATACTTCTGGAACTCCAAAAATCCTACCAAATTAGGAAGTCCTAAAAAATTTGTGTACCAATCCAGAGAAAAAAGAATCAGATCATAATCACGTTTCTGTGAATTAAAAAAACTAATTTACTGGGTGCAAAAGTTTCTGATTCTCAGCAGGATCAACACAACTATCACCATAAGCTATCCTAAAGGTCTTACTTGGCACTTTATTGAAACAAAAGCTATAAAACATGATTATTACAGTAGAATAATCATGTGGACACACAAAAACAGTAAGGATAGATATTGGGTTGTCTCCCAACAAGCGCTTTTCTTTAATGCCTTTCTAGCTAGGCATGATGATGACAATGATGCTCACGTAAAAGATAAGAATTGAAACATAACGGGAGCATCATGAAGCATATGCCTAGCACATTTAAGTCTAACCCACTTCCTATGCATAGGGATTTTGTGAGCAAACAACTTATGGGAACAATAATCAACTAGCATAGGAAGGTAAAACAAGCATAGCTTCAAGATTTTAAGCACATAGAGAGGAAACTTGATATTATTGCAATTCCTACAAGCATATATTCCTCCCTCATAATAATTTTCAGTAGCATCATGAATGAATTCAACAATATAACCAGCACCTAAAGCATTCCTTTCATGATCTATAAGCATAGAATTTTTACTACTCTCCACATAAGCAAAGTCTTCTCATTCGGAATAGTGGGAGTATCATAAAAGACTTGAATACTATAAATTGTTTCCACATTAAAAGAGTAATGTTCAGAAAAAGGGTAATCATAATCATGACAAGTTTTATAAATATAATCATCACTACTTTTTATAGCATAAGTTTCATCACAATAATCATCATAAGTAGCAACTTCGTTCTCATCATAATCGATTGAAACCTCTCCCAAGATAGTGGAATCACTAAATAAAGTTGACACTCTTCCAAATCCACTTTCGTATTCATCACAATAAAATTCAACATCCTCCAAAATAGTGGGGTCACTACTTCCTAAAGTTGACACTCTTCCAAACCCACTTTCATCAATATAATCATCATAGGTAAGAGGCATGCTATCATCATAACAACTTTGCAAATCAAAACTTGGGATGCTAAAAATATCATCTTCATTAAACATAGCATTCCCAAGCTTGGGACAAGCATTAATTTCAGCAAATATATTCTCAAATATTTCATCCTCATCAAACATAGCTTCCCCAAGCTTTGGCTCTTTCATATCATAAGCATAATCACTCTCATCATTAAAAATATGGATAGCAACAATAGTATAGCAATTATCATCATCACAATGAGTAGTAGGACCAACATCATTTGGGAGGGATACCTTTTTACCTTTTTTGCTCCTTCTTTTCTTTTTCTTCTTCACATTATGTGTGGGTTCAACCTTCCTCTTTGAGCTCCTTATTGATGAGATTGGTTGAATAGAAAGCTCCTCCTCGTTACCTGATTCATCATAAGAAATAATAGGAGGATATTGGGAAGTCTCTTCCCTTTCATTAGTATTATCATCATCTTCTATTTTCTTTCTTTTCTTTAGGTAATTGGCAATATAAGGATTTTCAATGCAATTCTCCATACAAAACATATAAATCTTCTCTAGATCAAAATCAAGAAATCTATCAAGATTAAATTTTGGAATACCTTCAGTTATACGTTTCATTTCTTCATACCCCAAAAGCAAACTAAGTTCATTATGATGTGCAAGGGAAATCAATTCATCACAATTTTTGGACACGATTCGATCATGAAACAATTTGCATTGGAGATTTAAATGACCACATTCATTGCAAAGTTCAGAAGGGGCGCGAAAATATTGAATCTTTCAGCACAATCATCAAGTCTTTCTTGCAACAATTTAGCTTCTACATGCTTATGCCTCTTGCAATATCTATCTTCTCTATTTGGTGTATCTATGCAAACCCAATGCTCTCCACAAAAATTGACATGCTTATAGGAGACATTTTCATCATAACTAGTGCAATCATCATTAGTACTATGGATATTCAAGGAGTTCATACTAACAACATTGCAAACATGCTCATCATTCAAAGATTTAATATCAAACATTCTATAAATTTCTTCTTCTAGCACTTGAGCACAATTTTCCTTTTCATCATACTCACGAAAGATATTAAAAAGACGAAGCGTATGAGACAAGCTTAACTCCATTTTTTTGTAGTTTTCTTTTATAAACTAAACTACTGATAAAACAAGAAACAAAAAGATTCGATTGCAAGATCTAAAGATATACCTTCAAGCACTCACCTCCCCGGCAACGGCGCCAGAAAAGAGCTTGATGTCTACTACACAACCTTCTTCTTGTAGACGTTGTTGGGCCTCCAAGTGCAGAGGTTTGTAGGACAGTAGCAAATTTCCCTCAAGTGGATGACCTAAGGTTTATCAATCCGTGGGAGGCGTAGGATGAACATGGTCTCTCTCAAACAACCCTGCAACCAAATAACAAAGAGTCTCTTGTGTCCCCAACACACCCAATACAATGGTAAATTGTATAGGTGCACTAGTTCGACGAAGAGATGGTGATACAAGTGCAATATAGATGGTAGATAAAGGTTTTTGTAATCTAAAAATATAAAAACAGCAAGGTAACTAATGATAAAAGTGAGCGTAAACGGTATTGCAATGGTAGAAAACAAGGCATAGGGTTCATACTTTCACTAGTGCAAATTCTCTCAACAATAATAACATAGATAGATCATATAACAATCCCTCAACATGAAACAAAGAGTCACTCCAAAGCCACTAATAGCGGAGAACAAACGAAGAGATTATGGTAGGGTACGAAACCACCTCAAAGTTATTCTTTCGGATCAATCTATTCAAGATTTCATACTAGAATAACACCTTAAGACACAAATCAACCAAAACCCTAATGTCACCTAGATACTCCATTATCCCCTCAAGTAACCGTGGGCATGATTATACGATATGCATCACACAATCTCAGATTCATCTATTCAACCAACACAAAGTACTTCAAAGAGTGCCCGAAAGTTTCTACCGGAGAGTCAAGAGAAAACGTGTGCCAACCCCTATGCATAGGTTCATGGGCGGAACCCGCAAGTTGGTCACCCAAACAGACATCAAGTGGCACGTGATATTCCATTGTCACCACAGATAAGCACGACAAGACATACATCAAGTGTTCTCAAATCCATAAAGACTTAATCCGACAAGATAACTTCAAAGGGAAAACTCAATCCATTACATGAGAGTAGAGGGGGAGAAGCATCATAAAATCCAACTATAATAGCAAAGCTCGCGATAGATCAAGATCGTGCCATAGGGAGAACACGAGAGAGAGAGAGAGATCAAACACATAGCTACTGGTACATACCCTCAACCCCGAGGGTGAATTACTCCTTCCTCGTGATGGATAGCATCGGGATGATGAAGATGGCCACCAGTGATGGATTCCCCCTCCGGCAGGGTGCTGGAACGGGCTCCTGAGGGTTTTTTGGTGGCTACAGAGGCTTGCGGCAGCGGAACTCCCGACCTATCTTCTTATTCGATGTTTTTAGGGTACATAGGCTTATATAGGTGAAAGAAGTCGGTCGGGGGAGCCTCGAGGGGCCCACGAGAGGGTAGGGTGCGCCCAGGGGGGTGGGTGCGCCCGCCTATCTCATGGCTTCCTCGATGCTCCCTTTACTTTAACTCCAAGTCTCCTGGGTCATAATCTTCCCAAAAATCACGTTGCCGAAGGTTTCATTCCGTTTGGACTCCGTTTGATATTCCTTTTCTTCGAAATACTGAAACAGACAATAAAACAGCAATATGGGCTGGGCCTCCGGTTAATAGGTTAGTCCCAAAAGTAATATAAAAGTGTATAATAAAGCCCGTAATCATTCAAAACAGATAATAAAATAGCATGAATGCTTCATAAATTATAGATACGTTGGAGACGTATCAGCCTACCAGAGGGTGTGACTGTCAGAAGCACAAGGCGGATCATAGCGGGGCACGTGGCCGATGCTCACGGCAGCGAAGGTCCGGAGCATGGCGCGGGAAGCGGCCAGGTGTGGTGCGGGCAGAAGGTGACATGCGATATATGATGCATGTGGTCAAGGAGATGGGCCTGCCAGACTACCTCCTCTTCAACTCAACGCTTTTGGATTCCTGGGCAACCTCAACTTGGATCAGCTTTTTCAAGAGAGGATACGTGTTATTCAAAGGTAAATGGTCTAGATCAAGGCTATTTAGTTTTTCCATTGTCTGATTTGGCTTGCAGTTTCTACAAATGATATGGGCACTGGTACAATGACGTGCTATACAAACGGTTTTTAACCCCTTTCCGCGACGGCGTTTGGAACCATCACCAAGTGAGTGTGGGTGATAGGGGGTCCTTCCCACACGACCCAGAAACCGTCGGGATAGGCCCTCCTGGCACACTAGCTGGGGTAAAATGAGTTTGTGTGCGATCTGGCGGGGCATCAAAACCCAATTGTTTCCGTTCGTATGTACATCCCACATGGTGAATCCCAGAAAAACATTTCCGCTCATATGTATATCACACACCATTTTTTGTGTGGAAATGTTTGTGCAAGGTGGCATAACGGAAACAGTTCTCTGCCGGAAGCCGTGTGTGATTGTTAGTTGATCGAACACGCCTACTTTCTAGAAACCGTGCATGTTGTTTGAGTTCATCGCCCACGGTGTTGTCTGAGTAATCGTCTGCAATAGAAAACCCTGATAAGCAGGGTAATTAGCATATTATTGGTTATCCACGTACTAATCAAATTGATATTTCTTATAAAAACACACTAGATATTTCATATCCGTATAACAGCAACTAGGATTTCATAATCAAATTACATCAGATAGTTTCGGCACTCCGTTCCTCCATTACACAATAGCACCAAGTTTCACATGCAACATCAAAAACCTTTGGAAAGTATCATCATACACGATAAATAGATAGATGAATCTCATCTGGAAAACTGTAGAAGCGGAAGGCAAATGTTGAGCCTTCAGTGATGTTGAATGTCCTTGCAACTTTAGGCCAGTGACTATGGATAATTGCCCGCCCAACCTTTGTCCTCTTCACCAAGACTTCAATATTATACCGTGGGTGTTGAATGAATACCTTCTTCGCCTCTTGACCATGCAAGTGGTTTGAGAGGTCATCATCGGTGGACTGCTTTGAAAAGTACTGAAAACAAAGATATGCAAACAAGGTAAAATAGTTAGTACCATCCTATAGTTTACTGATGGCGCAAGGGGTAAAAACAAGGTAAAAGATTTAGTACCATCCTATAGTTGACTGATGTCTTCTTCATTGTGCAAACAAAGATCTTGCTGTTATTCTTCGCAAGTTTCTTCATCCTAACAATCTTTCTGAGTTTCTTAACTTGACTGATATTCATGGACATCTCATTTCCCCATATGCAAAATGGGTCGAACAGTGGGTCTTAGCCTCTAATAGCAGGACCTACATGTGCAAGACCAAATTGTAAGAAACCTAAATATTAGAATGATTCCTGCAACTGCACAATAATGTGCTATTAGCCAAAAGACCATGCGTGAACAAACCTCGATGGTAAACCGCAGTGTCTCCCATTGTCTCCCTGCAACACACATATTGAAGATCTTGATAAGGTTAACTGAGAGTTAACGTTATCATACTATCAGTATAATATGTATTGAGTACAACCAAATTCGATTTATTTCACATGCGTAACAATACAAAATTGTACCCACAGCAAATGATAATCAAATTGCAGAACTAAACCAAACAGTTAAATGGACAGCAGACCAAATGAACCAAAATTGTTAACTATTGCAGAACAGAAACATGTACTAGAAGATAAGACAGTTAACAAAACAAAGAATGCTTGAGAACGCTACTACGAAATGTAGCAATTGTTGGACCGAACTGTTAACTGAACATTACATTTCAGATGACCTAAGTGTTAACTGAACATTACATTTCAGAGGAAAAAACTGTAAACTGAACATCAGATTGCATATTAACATTACAGAGGACAAATCACTAGAAGGCATTGGCGGTGGCCTCGAGAAAACAACTCGAACTGTATTTTAAAGTAGACAACCGCGTGGCGGTGTCGACGGTGGCCTTGAAGACGAGGTGTTCCTCCAAGATCTGGCGGTCGACACGCATGGCAGCCATAACGACCTCGTGTGCGCGTGCGGCCACGATCTGCTTCTCCGCTACCAGATGGTACTAAGCTCCATGTTATACTACTTGCAAAATGGCGGTGGGCGGCGCTTAATTGGAGGAGGGGGACAGTGATTTCGGTGGAAGGTGTCGCGCCGTTGATCGGGGCTTGTGGGACGGGAAAGGAGGAGGATGGTGTGGGTGGGGGTGTGGATTACCTGACCATATCAACGAGGCCGCGCAACAAGAAGAAGAGTCGGCGGCGAGGAGGCCGCGCAGCAAGAAGAAGGGTCGCCGATGAGGAGGCGGCGGTGCAAGAAGAAGGGTCGCCGGCGAGGAGGCGGCGCTGCAAGAAGAATGGTCGCCGGCGAGGAGGCTAAGCTGCTAGTAAGCAGCAGTGAAGGTTTGAACTTGCAAAGCAAGAAGGAATAGTGGAAATGTGGCTTTTGGTGGGAGGGAGGGGGCGGGGAGATAGATATTTTCACAGTGGCAAAAAATTGTTGCAAACGGAGCTTGGAACTTGGCATGGTGTCATTTCATGGCACCAACATGTTGTGGTAAAAAAATTGGCCGCATTTGGACAAGTTTTTGGTATAAGCTTCTTACAAACCGGAGCTCCTCTCGAGAAGACTCGTGGTTCCCGAGGGGGAATGTGTCACCTTTGTGTTCAAAACGATATACGCTGCCTCCCCCCCTTATTTTTTTTACAGAGGCAACATAGAACTATATGAGTGTCGTGTTCGTTTGGACTTTCTTATACATTAATTGAATTTCTGGTCATTTAATATGCATAATTCAAATTTGAAATACAAGCACATGCTCCAATGCACCAAAGTTGGTTGAAAAATCACATGTGTGTCCCTGGGTGAATTTCTAGGTCTCATGCAAGAAATGAGAATGAAATTCAAAAATCTGGGCGCCATAGCTCGGCCGGAAATATTGAGAAACTTGGTTTTTTAATTGATGTAAATCCAAAACACGCCTGAAAATCATGAAACTTGGCATGGTATCATGACTTGGCACCAACATGCTGCGGTAATTTTTTGGCCGAATTGGGACAAGCTTTGGTATAAGCTTCTTGCAAACCGGAGCTTCTCTCAAGAAGGCTCGTGGTTCCGAGAGGAACGTGTCACCTCCATGTGCAAAACGACATACGTACACTGCCTTCTCCCGCTTAATTTTTTACACACGCAGATTAGACCAAATAGAAATATCATGCTAAATTTTGGAATTATTCCAGGTTCATTTGGCCTTTTTATACATTAATTGAATTTCTGGTCATTTAATGTGCATAATTCAAATTTAAACTACAAGGACATGCTCTAGTGCACCAAAGTTGGTTGAAAAATCACATGTGTGTCCTTGGGTGAATTTCTAGGTCCCATGCAAGAAATAAGAATGAAATTCAAACATATGGGTGTTGTGGCTTGGCCGGAAAGATTGAGAAACTTGTTTTTTTAATTCATGTAAATCCAAAACACACTTGAAAATCATCAAACTTGGCATGGTGTCATGACATGGCACCAACATGTTGCGGTAAATTTTTTGGCCGAATTGAGACAAGCTTTGGTATAAGCTTCTTGGAAACCGGAGCTTCCCGCAAGAAGGCTTGTGGTTTCGAGAGAGAACGTGTCACCTCCGTGTGCGAAATGACATACGTACACTACTTTCTCCCGCCTTAATTCTTTTACACAGGCAGATTAGACCAAATTGAAGTATCATGCTAAATTTTGAAATTATTCCAGGTTCGTTTGGACTTTTTTATAGGTTAATTGAATTTTCGGGCATTTAATGTGCATAATTCAAATTTGTACTACAAGCACATGCTCCAGTGCATCAAAGTTGGTTGAAAAATCGCATGTGTGTCCTTGGATGAATTTCTAGGTCCCATGCAAGAAATGAGAATGAAATTCAAACATCTGGACATCGTGGCTCGGCCGAAAAGATTGAGAAACTTGTTTTTTTAATTGATGTAAATCCAAAACACGCCTGAAAATTATGAAACTTGGCATGGTGTCATGACATGGCACCAACATGTTGTGATAAATTTTTTGGCCGAATTGGGACAAGCTTTGGTATAAACTTCTTGCAAACAGAAGCTTCTCTCAAGAAGGCTCGTGGTACCGAGAGGGAACATGTCACCTCCGTGTGCGAAACGACATACGTACACTGCCTTCTCCCGCCTTAATTTGTTTACACAGGCATATTAGACCAAATAGAGGCATCATGCTAAATTTTGAAACTATTCCGAATTCGTTTGACCTTTTTTATACATTAATTGAATTCTTGGGCATTTAATGTGCATAATTCAAATTTAAACTACAAGCACATGCTCCAGTGCACCAAAGTTGGTTGAAAAATCACATGTGTGTCCTTGGGTGAATTTCTAGGTCCCATGCAAGAAATGAGAATGAAATTCAAACATCTGGGCGTTGTGGCTCGGCCGGAAATATTGAGAAACTTCGTTTTTTAATTCCTGTAAATCCAAAACATGCCTGAAAATCATGGAACTTGGCATGATGTCATGACATGGCACCAACATGCTGTGGTAATTTTTCTGTTCGATTTGCGAAGGCACACACATTAAAAATCAACAAAGTCATTTTGGAACAAGTGTTGTCACGTTACAAATTGGAAACACAACTATTATTGAAACGTGCCGCCACATGTCCCTTGTTTTATTGGCTAGGAGGTGTCGTGCGGGGTAGCTATTTGAGTACGGGATACGTGCGATCAGACCCCTGCGCGTGCTCACCGGGAGGAGAGCACTTTGACCTCTATCCGCCGCGCACCTCCCTCCCAACGTCTCCATTAATGGCGCCCGAGCCCCTGTTTCACGGCGTGGCTATGTCTCACTGGACTGAGATTTAAGAGAGAAAAATAAAAATCTGAAAAGAAAGTTTTGCACGGATCTTGATGTAAGATCCGACGGACCTATATAGCATCGACTGCGACTTATAGCAAGCATGATGAATATAGGACGATCACAGTGGATAATAATTGTCTTACATATTTAGGAACATAATTAAAAAAGCCACATGCGGCAACGCCCGAAATACACAAGGGCAAAAGAAGAAGGAAGACAACGATCTGGCTCGCTGATCTCTACTTTTTAGATGCGCTGCTCCAGGCTGTGGGAACTAGTCTCCGCAGCGAGTGGCGATGAACTCTTTCCTGTGTTCAATATGCTGCTTGAGAGCATCCACGGATTCCTCCACCAGCCTTTTGCGCCTCATGCACACCACAACATTCTCGCCCATAAGTTTCTCGACGATGACGCTGGTCCTCTTTAACAAGGCAGTGGTCTCCTCCTGCTACTCCGCACTTTCGATGATCTTCGCCCTCAACAGGTCACGCTCGGCCTGGAGCTTCTCATTGCTCTCCCTTAGTTGTCGGACGAAGCCAGTAGCCTGTTCAAACGAGGCTTTCATGTCGTCCTGCAACCTCGCCCAGCCAGAGATCTGATCCATCTGGCTATGGACAATCGCATGCATGCGCCTGTAAGAGTCCTTGCCTGCCCGCGAGACATTTTCCTAGGCCACCGCGACGCGGGAGGACATCTTTGCTGCTTCCGCGGCACGGCCGCACCAGTCTGCCACATCGACGGTACGGCGGGACCTCCGTGCTGCTTCGGCTGCCCGGCGGGACCTCTGTGCTGCTAGGGCCACGCGGTGGGACATGTCAGCTGCTTTCGTGGCAACACGGGACATCTCTTGTGCTTCCGCTTCCATGCTCGCCTCTCCCTGGTGGCAATCTCTCGACCCAGAACTCACACTAGCCATGGCAGACAGAAGGGAATGATGATGAATGACTTGTTTGTTTCTTGTGGATGAGGAGTTGAGGAGGAATGTGCAGTCATCTTGGAGTAGTAGTATTTATAACCTAGTACTAATACGCTCCTAAGTGGGAAACCATTTAGGTTTTGATCGCTGTGAACATGTTTGCAATTTGGAATGTGACGGGTCGCAGGCTCAAAATTTATTGATGGTTCTATAATTTCTAAGTGCGGCACTATTCTCGAACGGCGTAACGTGGGCAGGCTTTCTCGGCCGCATACGTGGCATTTGGTGCACCGCAATAGACAATGTCAGCACACGTCTTGTTCCAAGAACCGTGCGCGCTCACTATTACCATCACTGCACGCTTCTTTTAATTAGAATGTGTGCCCGTCTAGCGTGCACACATTGATCTGTCTAACTGTTTTTGTTTGTTGTGGCTAATCGCAAACAGTTCATCCGTGTGAAGTGTATGCCATCAATCGCACACACCTTTGATCTGGCTGACCATTTCTGTTGTATTGCTTAATCACAAAGAGTTAATGCTTCTGAAGCGTATGCCCTCAATCGCACACACCTTTATCTAGTTGTCCATTTCTGTTATTCCGCCGCATCACAAACAATTAATCCGATTGAACTGTATGTCGTATATCGCTCATGCCTTCATCTGGATGTCCGTTTTCGTTCTTCTTCCTCATCGCAAACAGTTCATTGAACTGAACCGTATGCCGTGCATCGCACACGCAACTAAAATCTGAACCGTGTTTGATGCATCCGTCATCGCAAATGTTTTGCACCTTTTTTGACGGCTTTTTACACCACTATTTGCAATTATTGCATCACACAGTTTCATCGAAGGGTCTCTGATCATAGTGTCGCGTTAGCAGCATCCTGCAGTAGTGGGGGCTTAGGCTTTGGATTGCATATTATCCAAACCGTTGTTTAATTTGGCGTCTACACAATAAACTCCAATGTTGCCCAAGTACAACTTGTAATCCCGGCCGAGAGCTACTTCTTCTTTGTGAATAATTGTATATTTATCTGTTATAGTTAACTTATTATGTAAGGGAGTCACTAAGATGTAGTATGATTTATGTGATTCAAATGGTTTGTAATTTATAGAACTCACTAGTGTACACATGCGTTCATGTATCTGTGGCAGGATTTTAATGGAGAAGATAAAGACAACTACTATGCTGAAAACAGTTTTACATCCTAGTTGGAAAAGGAAACGAAAAATCTCTGAGTAAATTCATGCATGTTCTACTACAAAGGAACTTCTTGAGGGATCTCACTGAAATTGGAAGTATGTTTCTAATTTTTATTTATAGAGTTTGAGCATCTTGAAGGTTCATCACTTCATTATTCTTTTGGTGGGTATTTCTCGGTACCATGTTCTCATTGAGGAGCAAGTAGGCGGAGCACAACATCGATGTGATACTCCGAACTCCCGCTAAATTGCATAGTTAATGATTCAAATCTTAGCATCTCATAATGGGTGTTCAATTACTTTCAAGTAATTTTATTCGTATATGGTGATCTGTTGTAATGTACAGATATTTTTTCTTATTTATCATGACCATTTTGTAATGTTTTCTCGATTTCTGCTACCACTTGCAATTATTTCTTAGGTAGACCAGTACACACCCAGATTTTCAGGATTAATAACACCAGTGGATTAATAGAAATCCTAACATAGCGTCCCAGTTTATAAGGGAAACTAGGCCAAAAACCGCACGAGCAACAACGTCGACCACACAACACAACACAAGCCTACAACCGCACCCAAACACACACCCTTGGATCCCAAGATCCAACATGAGGGCTCCGCTTCTACTCTGGTTATGCGGCCGCAAGATGTAGCAGAAGTGCCCCTCCGCCACCTTCCCCGGAGCGAGCGCGGTGTTTGCCGGTGGCCTCCTCGGGTGGCGGCGATACTAGGAAGGAGGGAGGGAAGGGAACACAGCGACACTAGAGGGGATTCCCCCGCGCCACCCCTGCACACACATCAATTTATTTTAATGTTATGGGATATAATATAAATGTGTCATGTTTATGAATTGTGTTTCACATGGAACCATTGATGCTGTTTTGAACAAAGAAAAAAAAATCTTAGTAGGGCTTAAGTCCTTGTTGTTAATAAGAAATTTATATTTCAACATCTGGAGAGATATGACATGCATAGTCCTGTAAAGTACAAGTAGAATTAAACTCCTAGAACTTATGAAGCAGAAGAATATTTCAAGTTGTTTACAATTATGGTGTAGAGGCCATAAGGCTTCTTGAATCTGACACAAGTCATGCACATTTGACAAGTCAAGACAGAACACTCAGATTTTGACCAAGCCCAATAAAGACATAGGTTCCACAGGTAAAAGCACTAAGAACACATGTTTTTTCTCCATTCATGCTAACATACCTTATCATTTTTCTTTCTAGGGCATATTGCTCTTCTCCTTTTTAATACTGATTATTTTCCTTTTTGTGTGAATTTTGTGCATGTCACGCAACCAACTTTAGTAGTTCAGTTATGCTAATATAAAGTAGTGACTTTTATTACGTGAGAATATGAATAGGGCGGTGAAGGAGGTATATTGGAAACAAAGTTTTGTTGCCAATTCCATTGACATATCGTAAGAACCGCCTAAGGTATTTTCCAACTTGTCAAATTCATGTGAATAGAGTAATTATTTTAGGGGACTAATTACATTTATGCATGTAAATAGAACTTGCATTGCAGCCATACTTGAAGAACCACCACAAATACATGACAATATCATGGCCTCACTTAGGATCTGGTCTGTGGCTTCTAAAAAAGCTCAAGGTACCGCAATGCATCAATCAACTTACTTTCAATGATGATCAAGACTCATGTCATGCCATGCTTGGTAACTGAATCTTGAGAATTCGCTGGATGTTTCGCGAGTGTGCAACTAAACTTGGATGACTTAAGTACAAATGCATTATTCATAATGAAAGTAATATCAGTGTATGTGTCTAAAAAATTATGGCATACTTCTGTAAAAAGATGAAATCTTCTTCCATATAAAGAAGGGCATACTTTTGTAAAAAGTTGACATCTTCTTCTAGATAAAAATGTGATCATGGTAAAACAATTACTTTCTTTGGGTAGTCTCCATGACTAGAAGGTTGGAAAGTTGAGATCGATATCAGGGAGTGTGCATTTGTATAAAAGATTATTAGATACCAGTGGTGGCTTAAAGGTGCTCCCCACGGAATATCGGTCGGCCAAGGAATGAGAATAGTCACATGAACTCCGAATTTCTAAGATTTTGTTTGTATTTGAATTAAGAAAAGGGTAAGATAGTAAAATGGTCCTATGTCTTTATAAAAGTATAAAGAAATACGGATAACAGTGTATGTACATCACCACCACCACCACCACACTTTTGCACTCACACATGGATGGGTACCACAACCCTCCTAACCATTCAACTACTGGTTGGTTTTAATAACATATTTTTTAAGTTGTCAATAACATATTATTGTGTTTGATTATTTTTGAGACAATATTATTGTGTTTGATAGTATGATGTGTGTTAGCTGATTGTGAAAAAGAAGGACATCTGTTAGCTGTGATGTGCATTGTTCTCGGTTATTTTAGCTCTGTCGATAGCATCTTAATAAAAGAAATTAAGCCCGTGGCAACGCACGGGCATTCTACTAGTTAGAAGTAGAGACTAGCTAATTGCCCATGCATTGTAACTGGGGCATACATATTCAACATCAGTCTTGTCTGATATATAACTTACACCCACCAATCCGCCATATTCTAGATTTTGACAAGATTTAATTTGATTTGAGAGCGATAGCGAAAGATAATACATTTTTCTAATTTAGTTAAGGTTTTGATAAGATTTGATTTGATTTGGATATGAGTAGGGAAAGACAAGTATAATGTTGATTTAGTTAAGATTTGATTTGATTGAGTTGATGCATCATGTGATTTGGGAAAAATAGCAATTCCATTTGGATTGTTGTAAGTTATTCAATTTACATTGGTTTTATTTGTGTGGCATCAATTGAGATTAAAAAATATAATAGGAAATCAAAGGGGAAGGGCGTGGAAAGGAAAAAAACCAGGGAGGAGGTGAGGCTAACCTACCAACTCCCCTTTTTTGGTTGAAAACCTACCAACTCCCCTTTTTTGGTTGAAAACCTACCAACTCCTCTTTAATACTCTCTCAGTTCATTTATGTAAGGTGTACTATTTTTGGCACGGTAACCAAGGCGAATAATTATAGAGGGACAAAATTATCCTTAGTAAATTTGTTTGTTAGTGGCAAATAAATCAGTGATTCCAGGAAAGTAAGAGATAGATGCAATCGAGAGAGAGATAGTTTCCTTCTTTTGATACATGGAGAGATATGGGAAATCAGGAGAGAGATGCTTTCCTCTTTCTGGGGCGGTAAAAAGGGAATTATGAGAATTTACAAGAAATGCACCTTACGTTATGGAATTTTATAAAAAAATAAACCTTATATAAGGGAATGAAGTGAGTAGTAGAGATGTACATAAATGACCATTGCACAAACGCCTAAGGAAGTTGTTGGTATGGCTCTAAGATTCATTCCATCCACACAAGAACTATGGAGACAACAATCAGATTTTGCATTTCTAGGAGCAAGTCATGTATATATGATACGATGAGTTGCCTAACCTCCTTGGTTAAAGGATAATCTTTACACAACTATGTGTGACGGATTCGAGGACCCTTAAGCAAAGAATGCACGTCGGGCCATGGGCAAATCAAGCAAAAGGTATTTACTTAGGCTTGGTCCGAGCTTCAAGATTTCTGCTACAAGGAACTTCATGTCTGATCCATGGAAGCAAGTCACGGATGTCGAGATAGGGTCATGTCTTCGCATGTACATAGCCAAGAGATGGGTTCATATCTTTGTGGGTCATCTTCTTGAGGGTGCTTGCCAGATCAATGACTCAAATAATGGGCTACTTTTTTCAGCCGAGTCACAATGTTTCATCTAGTTGATCCTGAAGCTCTTTGTGTAGTGAATTTTTCTTGTTGGGTGCAATATTGAATGAAGCTAGGGCATGCACACAAAAGGAGCCATCCCTTGTCTTGTTTTCAACAAAAAAAGCATTATGTCTGATACGTCTCAAATGTATTTTGTTGTTGTTTCATGCTACTTTTATATCATTATTCTTGTATCACATTGACATCAATTGTATGTATATTGTTTTATCATACTAACATATTAATCTAGTGTTAGTTGATGTTTTTCATGTTTTTGGACTTTTCAGGAAATTACTGCTTCTAGGGATGATTTTTGGAAAAAAAAATACAGAGCCAGAGGCACCAGAGGCCCCGGAGGAGAGCCCCCATGCCACCACACGGTGGGCCCATGCGGCTTAAGGGTTGGTCGTGATCTAGGGGTGTGTGGGACGCTGAGAACTCTGCTCCATCGCCTCTCGGTGCCCATCGCTTTATATGCTGAGTATTTGCCACGCCACCGCCACCTCATGTTCAAGATGATCCAAACTGGAGGGTTGTCCCGGTACTCTGCCGTGGGGAGAATCAATCACCGGAAACTTCTTCATCAACTTGCTGCTACAATGTCCATTTGTGAGTAGTCATCCTTGAACTATTGAGCCCATGACAATAGCTAGATGGCATGCTTTATCCCTTCTTCTTCAATATAAAGATCACATGAGTTGCCTACATGATTGTGATCCATCCGAGGTAATTCTCGGTGTGTTTGTTGCGATGTGATGAATTGACACTTTCACTACAGGAATCTGCTACTTTGCCATCAGCCACGGCCGACGGCAAAGGCATGGATGGCGGCGACAAAGACCTTTCCCGTCAGCCGCGAACGACAAAAGGTGACGGCAAAGAATGGGACGGCTAAGAGCTGCGTTGCCGTCTGCTTCGGCCAGCTGATGGCAAAGGGGCCTTTGCCATCAGCAGCGGACGGCAAAGAAGATGGACGGCAATAAATGCGCTGTTACTCCATTAGGTGGTTAATGGCAGGCCTTTGCCGTCCGTTGCGCACGGCAAAGCCTTTGCCGTCCGCTGCGGACGGCAAAGCCTTTGCCGTCAGCCACTGTTGGCAAACTGACCAAATTGGTCAGCCTCCCAGTAAGCACAGTTGCCTGCCACGTGGCATCTTTGCCGTCCGCTGCTGATGGCAAAGATCTCTTTGCCGTCGGTGGTAGACGGCAAAGATCCTGCATATTGTCTCTTTTTTTTCTGTTTTTTTACTCCAACAATTTTCACAGCAAATATATATCACATATCCAGCACATAAGTTTCATATCGCATATCCAGCACATAAGTTTCATATCACATATCACATCAGTTTCATCCATACACATTGTTCATACATAAGCAAGTTCCATCCATACACATTGTTCATACATAAGCAAGTTCCATGATAGCAAGCTAGATACAATGCAAAGTTTTATCAAAGGAAAAGCAAGCACTCCATCATAGCAAGCTAGCTTCCATGAAGTCAATGAAATCTGCAAAATGGTAAATAAGAAAGTTAGAAATAGGTGACTAGAACAAAAAGAAGACTAGAACAAGAAGTATATGTCATTTATGAGCTAACTTAGGTGAAATGGATCATATATGAGCTAACAAAGTTGAAATGGATCATTTATGAGCTAACTTTGTTGAAATGAGTCATTTATGAGCTAACTGAGGTAAAGGGCATCGTTTTTGAGCTAAGTAAGGTGAAATGGATCGTTTTTTAGCTAACTTAGGTGAAATGGATCATTTATGAGCTTTTATAAGCTAACTTAGTTGAAATGGGTCGTTTATGACCTAACTTAGGTGAAATGGATCATTTAAGAGCTAATTTAGGTGAAATGGATCGTTTTTAGCTAACTTAGGTGAAATTGATGGTTTAGGAGCAAATCTAGGTGAAATGGGTCATTTTGGAGCTAACCTACATGAAATGGGTCATTTTGGAGCTAACCTACGTGAAATGGGTCATTTTGGAGCAAACCTAGGTGAAATGGGTCATTTTGGAGCTAACCTAGGTGAAATGGGTCTTTTTAAAGCTAACGTAGGTAAAATGGATCATTTACGAGCTAATCTACTAAAATCGGTTATTTTAGAGCTAACTTGGATAAATTGGATCACTTGTAAGCTAACTAAGGTAAAATGAGTCATATTAGAGCTAACTTAGGTAAAATGGATCGTTTATGAGCTAATTAAGCTAATTATGCAATTTTTGACATAAGTAACCTAAGTACATATCGTTTTAGAGCTAACTTAGGTAGAATGGATGGTTTTGGAGGTCAGTAAGCATATTAAGTCATTTTGGAGGAAAAGAAGCTAACTCTAGGTCATTATGGTAAGCATATTGGATGAAATAAAGCTAAGTCTAGGTCTTTATGCATTTGTTAAGCAAAACACTAGAGAAACTTACCGTGATCAGGGAGGTGTAGGAGCGGGCTGGCTCGTGCCGGTAGCTGGAGAAGGATCGTGCGATGCGTTTCTGGAGTTAAGCTGCACCAAAGATCATTTCCAATGTCTCGTTAGCATGATGACACTCAAATATTAAGACTAGCAAGTAACGTCCATTCAAATTAAACTCACCATGGTCTCGGGAGCAATCTCTGGATCAATGGCTATGGAGCCACGGGACCTCCCGCCGCTAGATATCATCACCTGCTCTGGATTGTAGGGGATCTGGCTCGGGTTAAACTCCTCCCCTTTCCTCGCCTTCCCCTTGACTTGCTTGTAAGAGGCAGTGTGGGCCATGGCATACAGGTCGTACCCCTCTGGCACCTTATCCGTCTTATTGTAGCATGCCTGAAAGAGAGAAACAAAGTAAATTAGTAATTAAAGGGCTCAAGCTAGCATGATGAATGAATTGCATTAATCATGAAGCAAACCACATTACCCAATTCCGCCCGAACTGATATAAGCTGGAGCTACCTTGATGGTGTGGCACACCTTTAATTTGGGCACGTTTGTCCTTGGCCTCAGTCGGCTCCCCTTCCATCTTTCAACACCTGCCATGACAAAGAGTAAATGAAATTAGTACAACATAAAAAAAATACCGACATGAATAATAATATGTATCATCATCGAGTACAACATAAAAAAATTGAATACCTGACACTACTAATAATCTCGATCAGTATCATCAATAAATGCATAATCATCATCATCACTATAATCAATGACGGGCTCATAGGGTTCAGTGGCATCAACATGTGGAAGGCCACCTTTACGTAATCGGTCAAGCATTGAGAGGTCGTCCGCAGCAGTAACCTCTTCTTGTTCCTCCTCTGGGGTGATGTGGGATTCACTGTCGCTGTCTAATTCAATGTTTTGGGGTGAAGTATACCGATTCTTGAAACGCTATTTGGAAAGACGTGTCTCTTGGAAGAATTCTCCTTCATATGTGTCTGGGTTAATGTGAGGTTCGTAATCCTCTTCCTTTGGGGGAGATAGTCTCGCACGTGGCGGCACTTCATAAACGACATCCCAACCTTTCAGATTTGGATTAGTTTGGCAGGCTCAGGGTAGATAGAATACTTGGGTCGCCTGTTGAGCCATAATATAGACATCAGGAACATCTAAATGGGTGCTTTGGTTGATTTGAACTAGCCCTATATGTTCATGAGTCCTTCTAGTCTCCTTCGGCTGAAACCAATAACATTTGAAGACTACGACATTCGGTGGGTTTTCACCATAGAATAGAAGTTCATAAATTGCTTCAGCTCTCCCATAATACTCGGTACCTCCTTCGCCGATAGCAGATACACAACAATTTGTAGACTTTCGGTCGGCCATAGATAGCTCTTTGCCATAGGTACGAAAACGATACCCGTTGATGTCATATTTGTCAAATGAACGGACCTTATAGTCAAAACCATTAGCGACTTGTCTCAATTCGGCGTCCATAGACTCTGAATTAGCCTACAAGTTTAATATGAAAGGATTGTTGCATTACGCACAAATTAGCGAATGAAATGAAATTATCTAATAGAATTTACCGTTTGTTTGAACCAAGAGATGAAACCGGGATAGCCGCCTCCTTGCTTTGCGAGAAGCTCATACTCTTCGACGGAATCCTTTTGGATCACCGCTCCATACGAGAATAGGGCGACATATCGACTGTATGAAATATCCAGGAATAAGAGCAGTTCAAAGGAAATAGAAGTTGCGAAACAATGTACCGAGAACTTACTCGATGTACGGCCGCACTTCTATCAGGTTGTTGAAGATATACAACGAAATGGTCCGCCATTCTTCGTTATCCAAAGATACTGGATTTGAAACACTGGCTGGTGCGAGATTGCCTTTGAATAGGCTGAGGTTGGATCCACCCTTTTTAGGCTCGTCAGCATTGTACCGAGGCTTCGGATTATGCAAATGACGATTTTTGGTTTCGTAGTGTGCTGTCACGAAGTTTGCCGCCTCCTCAGTGATGAATGCCTCAGCCATAGACGCTTCAATTCTACGTTTATTTTTACATTTTTCTCGAAGCGTCTTCTGCATCCTCTTAGTTGGGTAGCACCAACGATTTTGCACGGGCCCCCCCAATCTTGCCTCGGTCGGGAGATGCAAAATCAAATGCTGCATTGAATTAAAGAAGCCTGGTGGAAAGATCTTCTCTAACTTGTAGATCAACTCTGGCGCCAACTCTTCCATTTCTTCTAGCACGCCAGGCGATAGTTCTTTCACACAAAGAACACGGAAGAAATAGCTGAGTTCTGCCAGTACTAGCCATTCATCCTCAGGGATGAAGCCACGCAACATCACCGGCATTACCCGCTCAATCCATATGTGCCAATCATGACTCTTGAGACCAAATATCTTCAATTTATCAAGACTCGCTCCCCTCTTTAGATTCGCTGCATACCCATCGGGGAACATCAACTGCATTTTCACCCACAAGATAATTTCCCTCATAGTTGGCCTTCCAAGATTGAACCATGCCTTTGGCTTCGTCCAGTTCTGCTTTCCTTTCGGTTCTTTCATGTTTTGTAACGGCCTATCACATAGCGCCTCCAGATCGACTCTAGCCTTAGTATTATCCTTTGACTTCCCATCTATGCCAAACAATGTACCAAAAAGTGCCTCGACGGTATTCTTCTCAGTGTGCATCACGTCGATGTTGTGTGGGCAAAGGAGGTTTTTGAAGTAAGGCAGATCCCATAAGCATGTTTTGTGAGTCCAGGCGTGCTCAGAATTATACCCCTTGAAGTACCCTGGACACTCTGGATCTGGCTCGAGAGTGTTTAACTGATCCAGGGTCTGTTGGCCTGTCAACGCAGGTGGTGCAGAGTTTTTTACAACTCTACCTCTGATGAAGTTCTTCTTGTCTTTCCTGAACTTATGGCGAGGATCCAGGAACTGTCTATGCATGTCGAAGCAAGAAAACTTGCGACCGGCCTGAAGCCAACAAAACTCAAGAGCTCCCTTGCATGTGGGGCACGAGAACCTTCCATGCACACACCAGCCAACGAATAGCGCATACGCCGGCAAGTCATGCGTCGAGTACATGTACCAGACACGCATTATGAAGTTTCGTTTGCTATAGGCGTCGTATGTCTTGAACCCATTATCCCAGGCTTCTTGCAATTCATCCTTAAGCGGCTGCATGTACACATTCATATTTTCCCCCGGATAGTTGGGCCCTGGAATTATCAACGTCAG
>NC_041383.1:449032860-449034682 GCF_002162155.2 Triticum dicoccoides | reverse complement strand
TTGGGCTGCCGTCATACCAAACACACTGAACCCATCGGTGCTGATGCCCACTCGAGGATGCCTCGGATCTGCCGCTTTGTCAGCATGTAATTCATCAAACTTTTTCCACGCAACACCATCCGATGTGTGTACCATCATCAGATTCCCATCTGCATCTAGTTCGGTTCTTTTGCCTGTTTTGTGCCATGTCATCTGTCTAGCCGTCTCTTCGACCATGAAAATACGTTGAAGTCTTGGTACGATTGGCATATACCGAAGAACACTAACAGGGATTTTGGTCCGTGTCTTCTCACCCATACCGTTGTCTACCACAATATACCTGGAACACTTGCAAATGGGACAATAGTTCAAGTCCGCATAGTCAAGCCTAAATAAGGCACATCCTTTCTCACAGGCATGTATCTTCTCATAGGGCATCTTCAGTGCACGGAGGATTTTGTCCGACTGGTACAGATTTGCAGTCATTACATGGCCTTTGGGTAGAAAGCATCCAAATACTGTCATAATTGCGTCATAGCATTCTCTGCCCAAGTTGAACTGAGCCTTCAAAGCCATTACTTGTGAGATGGCATCCAACTGACAAAGCTCAGTGTGCTCGTGGAGCGGACGTTTTGAAGACTCCAACATTTCATTGAAAGCCTTTGCAGATTCCTCCATCTCCTCGTCCGAATCCCGAGCATCATCATAGTCTTGCACCATGTTTTCCATCCTGGTGCCATGCTCGTCGGTGCGACGATGATCCACCTCAGCTTGGTCACGTTGGGAAGACTCACCATGAAATGTCCACATCGTATAATCGGGCGTAAAACCATTCTTCTGCAGGTGTTTACCCATTTCAGCCTCTGTCCTCTTTTCCCAATTGCCGCATCGGAAACAGGGGCACCAAGTTTTCCTCTGGCCATTTGCAAATGCGGCTTGCACAAACCCCTTGGTTTTTGTGAACCATTCAGCACTCCATTTGTTCTGACCAGTGTGACCGGTATACATCCACGCACGATCACTTGTCTTGACTTTCAGAGCTACTGGACACGCAACAATTATATATATAATTCACCATGTGTATATTCATCAGTTGATCTACTTTGTCAATTTTATTACGTCCATGCAACCTACACTCTAATAGGTAATGATAGGTCCTAATCCCACCCGAGTATGTGTAGATTGGGTTCATTTTCCCAAGCTATACTCCGGATCCGACGCAAAATTTCGGCAGCACCTCCCCGCTATTCTCCTGATACACCTCTCTGCAATAAACAGAGAGGATGTGTACCCGGAGAACAACAGGGGAGGCACTGACGAAATTTATGCGTCGGATCAGGAGCAAAGCATATGGGAAAACGAACCCAATCTACACATACTCGGGCTGTCCATGGATAGCGTTGGACAATTCGAAAGAATCAAGATTATAAATATGCAAATGCATGCATATTTATAACTATGACGCTTTCGAACGGGAGACACATATTGGTTACGCATACTGATGATTCTAGACACATATATAGCTAGCTATCAAGTTTCATCGGCACGAACACCGAAACAGAGCAAATAATTAATGGGGGAGGAGTACATGTCATTTGTGCTCACCCACGAACGAAGGGGCAGAGCTCGTCAAACGCACGGCGAGGTCGTTGAACACCAAACCTCACAGCGGTGAAACAACTGCACATTTAAATCAACCCGATCAACACAATTATATATGATGTTTTTCATAACAAAATCGAAAAATATATGACCTAACTAATAATTCACAAATATAAGACCCTGTCGGCCTCGGGGGGGTCGGGTGTCGGGGTGTCTGGGTGTCGTGTCGGGGTCGGGGTGT
>NC_041383.1:449032199-449032703 GCF_002162155.2 Triticum dicoccoides | reverse complement strand
ATCGGAAAATATATGACCTAACTAATAATTCACAAATATAAGACCCTGTCGGCCTCGGGGGGTCGGGTGTCGAGGTGTCTGGGTGTCGTGTCGGGGTCGGGGTGTGGTGTCGGGGTCGGGGTGTCGGGGTCAGGGGTCAGGGGGTCAGGGTGTCGGGGTCGCAGGTGTCGGGGGTCAGGGGGTCGGGGTGTTTCCTTCTATCCTTCTTCTTCTTTCTTTCTCTTCTTCTTCTTCTTTCCTTTCTTCTTCTTCTTCTTCCATCTTTTTTCTACTTTTTTACTTCTTTTCGTTTCTTCTTTTCTTCTTCTTCTACTTCTTCTACTTCTTTTCTTCTTCTTCTTTTTTCATCTTTCTACTACTTCTACTTCTTCTACTTCTTCTAATTCTTTTATAACACTAACACTAACACAATCTAGCACTAACAATTAAACAGCAAAAAAATGAAAAAATAGAAGAAAAATAAGTAGTTCCCTCACCGAAGCAATGGGACGGTCGGCGGGGCGG
>NC_041383.1:448974989-449031657 GCF_002162155.2 Triticum dicoccoides | reverse complement strand
CGATGGATCTAGGGCGGGCCGTCGGGGAGGAGAGAGGAAGAGAAGGAGAGTAACGGGCGGGGGAGGGGGGTGTGGCGTCCGTTAGTTACTCGGCTCTTTGCCGTCCGCCACTCTTTGTCGTCCGCCATTATCTCTCTTTGCCGTCTGCTAGCAGACGGCGAAGAGGTGGGGTCGCTAAGTTTTTTTAAACGGGCGGGTGGGTGGGGGCCACCTCCCTCTTTGCCGTCAGCTGGCTGACGGCAAAGAATCTTTACCGTCAGCTGGCGGACGGCAACGAAATGGCTCATGGAAAAGAGCTTCTTTGCCGTCCGTTGTTTCTTTGCCGTCGGCTTTTCGGTAGCTGATGGCAAAGAGCTTCTTTGCCGTCCGCTAGCCGACGGCAAAGACCAGGCAGATGGCAAAGTAGCTGATTCCAGTAGTGTTTATGACCAGATCTATATATGGATTTCTTCTAGATTCATTTTGTTTCTTTGCATCATGATTTGTAGACATGTATGCTCTCTGATCTATTAGTCTTACCCTGACCATGTTTTGATGAATATTTTCAAAGAGGGAGTTGTGTATGTTAGTTAGGTTTAATGTTGGGAATCATAGTAGAAATAATGGTCCTGCGAATCAGAAATCAGGATCAGTATGAAGATGGACACAAGGTTAGATCTGGTCATTACCAACTCTTGCAGCAGAAGAAGAGTTGGTGAAGATCGTTCTTGAAGTCCCTCTGACCATCCATGAACAGTCCCTTGAATGAAGATTGAAAGCATGATCTCTCTACGGATTGCACAAGTACGAGATCAATGATACATCAGCACTTCAATATCTAGAGCTAGGCTTCGCCAGAGAACTAGAGGAGGGAGGAGAAGCCTTGCAGCAGGACTGTTGGTGCAATCGAGTGCGCCTGAGTGTTTCCAAGATTGTTGGACATAAACGGTAAGGGGCTAATGTGTTTGCTAGTGCACATAGAAAGATATGGTCCCTGGAGTAAAGAGGAGTTTTCTATAAACTTGTGTGATAGTTATCTGCGAAGTATAGAAGTATGCTAAAGCTATTGAAGAGATTGCGTGTTGGAGACGAGCCCACGAAATATTGCTGAGTCGAAGCAATTGCTACACATGGCGTCCGAGAGAAAATGACTGCATCGGAGAAGAATGAAGACAAAGTGCAGACATATATTTCTTTTGTAGTTCATTTGCTTTCTTTGAGTCATAGGACCACTATACCATTAAGAGGAGTTTCAAAGTGTTTCCAGACTCGTGTCTGCTGACGCTTAACCGGTATATGTCTCAAATGGATGAAGAGAAATCTCTATGAGCGATGAGTAACTACTTGTCAGCTAGAGACAAAGTTCTTCTGGACTGCAAGAGAATTGCTCTAGTAGTGGAGCCATCTTGACTTGTTCCACAAGTAAAGTTTTCATGTGAGTTTGAAATCCGATGGTTGGAGACGTGTCGGTTGGCCATTGGTTGGGCTTAGGCCCTGGTTGGTCGTTTCACCCTTGGGGTTGCTCTGTCTATAAATAGCCACCCTACACCTACCATTGTGGTCGTCTACTCCATTTGATTTCTGACAAGATTGTCTAAGCACCCCTCTCTGAGAGATTTGAGTCAATCCACCGAGAGAAAACCCGAGAGCTACAACTTAGATACTGGTTGAGCATCACATAGATCTAAGTCGAGAGCTTTGAGCGTATTACTCTTGAGAGTTGTTGCCTCTCTAAAAAGTTAGGTGCATGTCTGAGTGACGACAAGTAAGAGTAATTGTGGTTACCGAAGGCAAAGTTTGTTGAATGTTTAGAGATTGCCGAGAAGAATCTACCACAAGTAAAATCAACTGAAGTTCAATGAACTTCATGTTGAGGAGAATAGGAAAGAGGGAAGTTTGCTCCTATGTTCAATCACAAGTCCCTCCAACCAGACTTAGATCTTTTTGCAGAAGAGTCAATAGGTCAACCAAATCGCATGTCACCATCAAGCAATACCGGTCAATTCTATCTACAACAGTTGTTTCAGTATTTATGTTAGTTATCTTTCTGTATTGTTCCTTTGTAGTCGTGTGCACTTATCTTTCAGTACCATGAAATGTTTGCGTTTGTTTTTCATCTCGTTGTACTAAACGTGATTTGTCTCTACATTTGTTTGTTTTTCATCTACCACTACCTCGTCTTACTTCTTAGTTTCATTCTGTTAAGTATCTCGCAGTAGAGTAGCCTAGTTATTTATTAGCAGTAGTTTACCTTCACTTTGCTGCTTCTGTTTATATTATTTTTCGCTATGCTGTGCTGAGAGATTTGAATATTTTGAAAGTAATTTGAATCTCCCATTCCCCTCCCCTCTGGTCGATATACTCTGATCCTACAAGGACAACTTTTCTAGAGAACTAGAGAGAGAGGGGGTTGCCTTTGCGCATGGTTTGTGTGTAAAAGAGGGTGCATCCCCTCAAGTATATATAGGTTCAAGGGAGGTGGCGACTTGGAGCAGGGGTTCCTCTCCCTTGTGGCGGTGCACCATGGGGTGGGGCCCACCTCAAACAGCCGCACTAAGCTAGGCCTGGGCGCCAAAGCTAGGGGCGCCCCCTTCTTGGGCCTTAAAGGCCCATGCGGTTGCCCCTTATAGGCCTTTCCTATAGGGGTTGCCCCATGCCGCCTCTTAATTCTAGGTCCCTACATCATCATTTACCTCCCAGAACTATTTCGTCCTCCCAGTTTTCTCTGAAACGCTTTTGGTTTTTCCGAAACACTTCCATTCTCTCTCGAAACGATTTCTGTTATCTTCGAACTTTTCTGGTAATATTCTCCTATGCTCCTAAACCAACTAGCACTCAACAGATCAAAGACCCTTAAGCACGTTGCCCTATAGGTTCAGTGAAATATAGACATGACCAGAACACCTTCCGTTCAATGATCAACATAACCATGAGCATCCATATTGACCCCTATACCCACACAAATGATTATCTAGTGAACCTATAGCAAATGTATGCTATTCCTTTTGCTTCATGATTATTTACAAAAGCTGAAAGTGAGATATATCGGCATCCCCGTGAATCAACACATGGTCACTATACCAGTTTCCTCGTTACCAGTTTTGTTCTCTTTTCTCGTTCCCATGTTTTGGCCACACGATGATGGATACTGTTACATCGAGAGGGCCCTAAGAATATCTCTTCATCATCAAAGGAGCAAATCCCAGTCTTGAGTATCTAGTCCGGTGGTCCCTTGTCATGTATTTCCGACGAACCTGAAAGTTGTCGTTATGATCGCCCTCTTACGTTTTACGTAGAACAATCTCAAAGTGCATCATCTAATATGAAGTGACTTGATACTCTTATGATCTAAGGAATTGTGCATATGTTAACTTTCTCGTTGTTATAATATATAGACTTGTGAGGAAAGCATCTCGTAATGTAACATATAATTTGGGTCAATTCAACACAAATGTTCTTCTAACATTCGACCCATTAGTGGTAGTTGCCCCTCATAGGAACAATAT
This sequence comes from Triticum dicoccoides, assembly GCF_002162155.2. Lineage (NCBI taxonomy): Eukaryota > Viridiplantae > Streptophyta > Magnoliopsida > Poales > Poaceae > Triticum > Triticum dicoccoides. Next base: position 449,028,172 of record NC_041383.1, on the reverse strand, counting down.
CATCACGACAGGTCTAAATTGGGCTCGTCGGTGGTGAATTTTCCTGCTAAATCTGTGTCATCTTATACTTACCGTTGATGGTTACTCGGCCCCTCGTCAGTGCGAATACTTGGTGACTATAGGACCATAGTGAACCAGCTAAAACTTGTTGAAAAAGCAGGAATTGTCCAAAATAGCAAGTTCGAGGTGCAGCCTACGTTAAAAAAATTGTTGTAAAGAAAGCTACAAGTCAAAGGCGGAAAAACATTCCCACAGGAATTTCCATTTTGGGGTAGGGAATAAATATCATATTTAACAATATGGCATCATTTTTGTATATCTTAGCTGATCCAAAGCGATCAGGCAACGAAGAACCGATTCAAAGCATAATGCAAGAAAACAAAAGGAGGCCATTATTGAGCATTCGTCCCCTTTTAGGCCTTTACCTGTAGGCCTTAGGTGTACCTATCATCCAACAAAACGTTGATTTTGCACTCTGGGTCGAACTGCCCTTGCCCACACAGAACAAAACACTCCCCTCCCCGGTATAAAATTTTGCAGCTATTATGTTCTTGTAAAACTAAGACAGACTAAAAATGATACATATAGTTGTGTTTTTTTTTTGCGGGAATACATATAGTTATGGTAGAAAATGAAATTTTTGGTTTCTGAAAAGAGACTGAAAGAGTAATAGAACGATTGTTCTACGGGTTTTGGTTAAAAAAAAAGACTAAAAGAGTATTTGCTGATGTTAGAAAATTTGTGGCAACAGTCCATGCCGTTTAGCCGGTAAACAAAATGCCATCAGCAAGTCATCATCCTTACACAAGCTTAAGGGCAGTGTTATGTCATGGTCAGAGAAGATAGGGCTGTGAGACCACCACAACATATAGTGCCCTTTTATTTTAAGCAAATGAGTGCGAATGGATAGGGTCATGCGTCCTGCACCGAAAGGGAGGCAACGACATATATTGATGAAAAGACTTAACTAATTTGTATTTTTTTATTTGATAAAACGGAGACAAGGCCAAGGAATAATTGGGTTACTTAATTGATCTGTGTTAGTGCAGTCCTTTTGCATGTGTGCACTCACGGTTATGAATCTCTAATATACTCCCTCCGTTTCAAATTATAAGATGTTTTGCATATTTTAATACATAAACTACATACCCACTGAAATGAGTGAACAAATACAATAAAACATGTCTATATATATTTGATTGAGAAAAAGTTAGAACATCTTATAATTCGAAACGATGAAGCAGATCATAGAAAAAGAAGGTTCTCCGTGAGCGCACAAGTGAAGGCTGTTTGGGTCACACGGAAATTACTGGGAATTCCTACATAGTTTATATGGGGCTAGCTACGAGCTCGGTGAGGCCATTTGCTGCTCCTGGCTCACTGCCCTGTAGGGTTGCATTGCCACATTTTTTTTTCACTTCCATTGTTTTGACTTTCTAAATTTTCTTTCTTTTATTATTTACCTTCTTTCGTTTTATCAGAATTATTTGCTTTTTACTTTTCTTGATCTGCGTTTTGTTATTTTAAGTTTTTTTATACATTTCCCGGGGTAGATGAGATATATATTTACACACGTATGTACTACTACATCCATCCTGGTTTACTAGTCCCTCTCTTATTTACCATGATTTTAACTAATAAAATATAAGTTATGCATAGAAAAAATAATATCAGCGAAAACTTCAAATATGAATCCAATTTTTTTTTGGTGATATGTATTAAAAAAATTCTAGTCAAATATGTGGTCAAACTTTAATCCCAAATACAATGGAGACTAATAAACCCAGACGAGAGCAGTACTATTGAAAATGTATGTTTTTTATAAAAAATGTATCAACTTTTAAGACAAAAAAATATTTTTCAGCATATAAATATTTCTTGACTATGTTAAGAAAAATTTATTTTATATACATGAGCACTTTTATCAACGTACATGAAGAATTTACTATTTTCCTCTACATAGAATTTCCTTTCTTAAAACTAAATTTTGACAATATTTTTAAAACCTTCTTAAACAAAAGAGTTTGAAATATAGAAATATCACATTCTTAATGGTAGTGCCCACAACCAACCCATGTAAGAACGCTTGAGGTGTTTGCATGAAAACTAGCGTAAAATAGGAGGACTCTCCACCGGGCTCCATGTTAGCACTTAGCAACCATGCCAGTAAATACTCACTTAATTACCAAAAAACAAAGTGCCCACACAGTCCAAATCATAAAGTTAGACATCACATAGTGTACCGGAACTACCTAAGGCCTCTCTAAGCCCGTTTGTACCGAGATGGCGTTTTGGCTCCCGGGAGCGCACGCTCCCGCGTGAATAGTAAACAAAAAATATATAGTAAATGTTCTGAAAAAATTCTGATTTTTTTAGACGTTTGTGTTAGCGCCGCAAGCATCCTTGATTTTTTTTCATGTGAAACAAAGTAGCGGTGTTTCGCCGGGAAAAAACAAATTTAGGGTGACATTTTGGGGTAACATTTGGTGTTTATTTTGTTTTTTCTCCACAGGACAAAATGTTTATTATTTTTGCCAACAAATTTGTGTGTAGCATTGGGATGTGACAAAGAACACACAAATTTTTTGTTGGATTTTATTTTGACATTTCAAAAAATATTTTTTCGCGCATGAGCACGCGCTCCTGGGGGCACCAACGAGTTTCCGCATGTGTACCTAGATACTTGCGCACTACCTCTACAAGACATACAAAGACAAAATTACATGCGAGACACACAGGTCAACACGACAATGTTCAACAGGGTAATATCCAAACAACCTGTTGCATGTGAAAACCTCAGTCGCACACACGTGTGCCCGCCTAACTGACGCAGCCACGTCGACTCATCCATGACAACCGTCCACACACCGCTAACCATCCTACGCAATCAATCATACCGCACTAGCCAAAAATAATATTAATTTTTAGATAAAAGAGAATATATGTCAAACACATCGTCTTGCGCTGGATACTCTATTTAGCCCAAGCCCACATTGAAAAGAGTGGCCCATGCATATGCCAAATCTCCTTCAAGTTTATGTGGGGTTCACTGCGCGCCTCCTCAGATCACTCATGTACGAGCTTCATCACCCATCAGATCCTAGGCAGCTATCTTAGCCACCAAATTAGGCTAGCGAACAAATTTGTTTTGACTTCGATTATAGTCTCTCCCATGAGTGTGAGGGGCTATTTTCCTCCGAGTTAAGCCACTACGCAATCCAGTACTCTTGTCTGTCGCTTTGGCATGTTGGTTGTGCCATGAGGTACCTGCTACGGCATAGCTGGTGGTGCGTGGGATGTGCGATTGATTTTGTTTCGCATGGTGGGGCGTGGGGTGTGTGATCGATTTTGTTCCGCATGGTGGGGCAATATGGTTAAGTAGCGGGGTCACCGAGTTAGGGATCGGTTCTCTCCGGGTAGCTGGTTTATGCATGTGTTCGTATAGACCGGTGGATCATCTAATTATGTCATGTGACGGTCCCGCTGATCAGCGCCAGTTGATTTCTTTTGGGGGTGTTCATTCGTTGCTGCTTTATGTGTCCTTAGATCGAGGTTTAGTTGTGGTTGCTTTGGTCGCAGGGATTTGTTGCTTTCATTGTTTCCCCCGGCTACTGCTCATGCCCACATACTGATGTCATAACAACCACACCTTATTGGCTTTGACCATGTATGAGTGATATTTTTACACTTATTTCACCTTTGTTAAAACCAAGATATTTCATTTAAAAAGAGATATTTGCTCTGATATTTTCACTAATGACTAATGAATGCAAAGGATTTCACAAATCCTCTACTTGATGTGTTTCCATATGAAATGGGCTAAAAAAAGGAAGAAATCGCATGTGGAAATGGAATGGAAGGTAAATTGAGGAAGAAGGAATCAACAAGAGGCGTCCGCGGAAGACAACACAAAATACGACGTTCCATATGGGCGCATGCGCCCGTATGAGCGCCCGTTTGGCCTGGATTTCCAGGCAGATCGTCCACCTGAACAAATTTGATTAAAGGGACCCCGTCAAAATGTCAACAAAACGACGAGCAAAGAAACTAGAACCTCTTCATCATCATCTTCATCCACAAACCCTAGTCGCCGCCATCTTCATCACCATAGCCATCTCCACCACCACCATAGTGCTCTCTCATTTAGTTCATACTTGTAATCGTGCATCGCACAAGGCATCCATTGTAAGACATATTGCAATCAATCAATCTCAAGATGTGTTGTTCAATGTTTTCTTCCCACGATCTGATCTCCATGTGCAAGTAGTTCGGTAAGATATGGGTTGAGGCATGATATTTGTTGAGGGGATCAATGAAAGACTTTGACATAACATCCCGTATGCGTGAAATAAAATTGTTCCATGAAGATGTCTCTTGTCTTGTCCGCGGTCTTCATCCCTGTAGGTACCTAGGATCATGGAGATGGAGCACCGATAAGGCTAGGAGTAATGAGACCGTGAAGTGTTATATCGAACACCAGTGGCAGTAATATTCAGTAGGGTAACATGGATCATATCCTTGGGGATAAATGAGGTTGATGAGGACATCAATACCATTGTTACACCCACAGCCCCTACTGCTACATATACTGGACAAATTACTAGAGCTCGCGCACGCCAATTAAATTATCAGGTACTTTCCTTTCTTGGTAATGATTCTAATGTTCATGAGAATATGATGCTGCCTAAATTGGATACATTTGTTTTGCTTACAAATGAAGGGCCTAGCTTGGAGAAGGATGAACATTGGAGCAAGAACAAGCATGGAGATGATGGCATATGCAAGGGGAACAAGAACGGAGTTACAAGTGATGATTTCAGGACTTTTAAGCCACCATAATGAGTGCATGAAGCCTTGGATGAAATATACAAGATGCCACTTCATAAATTTCGTCCAGAAACTATTCTAGGTGCTGCGTCACCTTATTATTGGGCCAGGCCCATATAGTTTCGAGGCCCATATAGTTTCGAAATACATAAGTATAGGCTATTTTTAGAGTCCATATCTGTGGGGAAACAAGAAATAGGGTTAGTTTCGGACCCCTCTACCAAGGGTCACGAAATTCACCCCCTCTTCCTCCATATATACAGCCCTTAGGGCACCGTTTAGACTTTGGGTTTTGTTTAGATTAAAAGTTCGCCATAGCTGCAACTTCGCGTACTTCATTTGTGTTCAACGACCAGACAAAGGCGTCACAGAACCCCACCTTGATCAATAAATCTTTCCTCTTATATTCACAATATCCAGATTGCAATCTTAGTTTCTTGCTTGTTCTTTGTTTGCCTGCAGGAAACAGACTTTCATGGTCAGGTTGATCGTGCTCCGGCATGGTCAATAACTCTCGGAGTTGGTTTAGCGATTGCTAAGGCGCGACGTCCTCGCACGTTCGTAGTCGGATTGTCAAAGTCGACTTCCACCAAAGCGATATCCATGATCTCATCGAAAGACAGGACACCTTTGCCTCTATCAAGTGGTATCAGATTTCCAGGTTGCTCGATGAGATTTTATAGTTTTTCGTAGTTTAGATCGAGTCGGTTCTTCATACCTATAGTCCACGAAAAAGCCACAAAAATTTAGGGTTAGTTCATCATATCCGAACCAATCTGAACCTTTGCATAATCTTTTTAGGGTTTTGCTTTGTTGAATTTGCAGTTGTATCGTCGTGTCTAGTTGCTGGTCTTAGTGTCTAGTCCTTTAGAGTTTCGAGTTCTGTCACAGTTTGTCACGCCGGCGCCGCACCATCTTCATCGTTGTTGCCATATACCACCACCGCTGCCATATCCCACCAACGCTGCCTTATACCACCACCGCTGCCATATACCACCTATCCATATCCATATACCACCACCGCTATCATATACCACCACCGCTGCCATATCCTACCACCATATATCCACCACCAATCCGAGTTCTTTTCGTAGTAGGTTTGTTTCCGTGATCCATCTAATTTCCGATTCGTGTTTCCTTGCCTGAGTAGGTTTCGAAAAAAAAAGTCTGGAGACCCCCGGGCAGTTTTTAGGCCAAAGTTTCGGTGACCGAAAATATTTTTTCCCTATCCTATTTTTAGGTCCCCAGGAGTGTTTTGAGAAATTCGCCATCATAGTGATTTTTTGTCGCACTTTTTCGTCGTCGCTGCCCTGATTTCCGAAAAAAAAATTGTCAAAAAATTTCGTGCGCATCTTGTCAGTTTGACCTGGGAAGAGTTTTGAGACACTCGCCATTATAGTGATTTTTCGCAAAAAAGAAGCGAAAAAAAATTTCAGTGTGCTTTTCCCTTGTTTAAGTGCAGCGCCGTGATTTTGTTAGTGTTCTAGGCTCGCGTCTCTAGCACGGTCTAGCCTAGGACCGGCACAGTACCGTCGTTGAGTGTTTAGTCAACTTTGGATCTCTGAATTGATTATTGCTGATCCTTTTTGCTACCATATTATAAGCCTTCCCAGCTCCACATACATCTACGTCATGTGTTTGACTCTCCCTGGTAATCGCTCTATCCAAGCTTTGAGAGTTTTGACTACAACGGTTGCCGATCACCGCCTGCTGCTGGGTAAGAATTTGAGATTCGCTTGACAGATTTGTGACACCCCACCACCACCATATTCCAGTAGTCTGTAGGATCATATTCTTGTCTGTTTATATTGCTGCTAACTATGGCAGGAACACAAGTCGACGAGATTGACTGGGAGAACATGACGAACAAGGAGCTTCATGATAAGTTTCATCAAATGTTGGGTCAACAGGTGGAAGACGTGATGGCCAGCTTTGGAAAGGCAATGGAGAAGATGGATGACATTGAGAAGTCAATTGACACCAAGTTGGACGCCAAGTTTGATGAATTACTCAAACGTCTCCCACAACCATCTCTACGCCGCGATACAGTAGGGCGAGCACAGCGTGTTCCTATTGAGCCAGGACAAAATTCTGGTGCCGCTGCTACTACTGTTGGTGCTTCTGTAGCTCCTGCTGTTACTGCAGAGGTGGAGGACTATTATGAGGATGAGGTTGATGAAAATCAGAACTACGTGCAGCCACCAGCACCACCACCAGCAGGTCGACCTCAGGTATATATTCACAATGGTAGGCCTGCCCCACCACCTTAGGTACGAGATAATGACCATATTCCGAAACTGAAATTGAATATTCCACCATTTGAGGGTAGATATGTTCCTGATATATATCTTACTTGGGAGTTAGAAACTGAACAACGTTTTACATGTTTACAATATCCCGAGGAGAGACGGGTTGTTGCTGTTGTTTGTGCTTTCACTAGTTTTGCATGTGTATGGTGGTCTGAACATTGTAGATTATATCCTATTCCAACTACTTGGGCTGCTTTGAAAACTGCTATGCGTACTCGTTGGGTTCCACCATATTATCAACGTGAATTGCTTCAAAAATTGCAGCGTTTAAGACAAGGAAAAAATTCCATAGAAGAATATTATCAGGAATTACAAACTGGCATGATTAGATGTGGTATTGTTGAGGAGAATAAAGCTATGCTTGCATGTTTTATGGGTGGATTAAATAGAGAGATTCAGAACATTCTAGAGTATAAGGAGTATACTAATATCACTCGTTTATTCCATCTTGCTTGTAAAGCTGAACGTGAAGTGCAGGATCGACAAGCATTGGAGCGAACTAACTTTTCTGCAGGTCGACTTTCATCATGGACACCGCGTGCATCCTCTACTTCCACTGCACCAGCACCTTCATCAGCTGCTACCTCCAGCCGTGATACAAGAAAGCAGGCACAACCACCACTATCTACCAAGAGCGCACCTGCCGGGCCTGCACAGAGCTCTTCTTCGTCCATGGCATCAACAGGGCACACAAGTGATATTATTTGTCGTCGTTGTAAGGGAAGAGGACATTATGCGCGAGAATGCAAATCTCAGCGTGTGATGATTGCTACTGAGGATGGTGGGTATGAGTCTGCTAGTGACTATGATGAGGAGACTTTGGCCCTTATTATAAGTGAAGAACACGGTGGAGATGATTCTGATCATGAGATGCTATATATGGCTCCTGAAGATGCTGACAGGTATGAATGTTTAGTTGCTCAACGTGTTTTGAGTGTGCAGGTTACACAAGATGAGCAAAATCAGAGGCATAATTTGTTCCATACAAAGGGAGTTGTGAAGGAACGTTCTGTGCGCGTCATCATAGACGGAGGGAGCTGCAACAACTTGGCTAGCATGGAGATGGTGAAGAAGCTCTCTCTCACCACAAGACCACATCCACATCCTTACTACATCCAATGGTTCAACAACATCGACAAGGTTAAGGTAACACGTACTGTTCGTGTGCATTTTAGCATCTCTACATATGCTGATTATGTTGATTGTGATGTGGTACCTATGCAAGCATGTTCCTTATTACTTGGTAGACCATGGCAATTTGATAAAAATTCTGTACACCATGGTAGAAATAATCAGTATACTCTTGTTCATAAGGATAAAAATATTACTTTGCTTCCTATGACTCCTGATTCCATCTTGAAAGATGATATTAATAGAGCTAAAAAGCAAAACAGGAGCAAAATAAGAGTGAAAATCAGATTGTGGCAAAAGAATTTGAGCAACAAATGAAGCCTAATAATAAACCATCTAGTGTTGCTTCTGAAATTAAATTGAAAAGTGCATGTTTATTTGCCACCAAATCTTATATTGATGAGCTAGATTTCAGCATATCTGTTTGCTATGCTTTTGTGTGCAAAGAGGCATTATTTTCATTTGAGGACGTGCCTTCCTCTTTGCCTCCTGCTGTCACTAACATTTTACAGGAGTTTGCTGACGTCTTTCCACAAGACGTGCCACCGGGATTACCGCCTATTCGAGGGATTGAGCATCAGATTGACATAATTCCCGGTGCTTCACTACCAAACCGTGCGCCATACCGTACCAATCTAGAGGAGACGAAGGAGATTATGCGTCAAGTACAAGAGCTTCTCGACAAAGGTTATATACGCGAATCCCTTAGTCCTTGTGCTGTTCCTATTATTCTAGTGCCGAAAAAGGATGGTACATCGCGTATTTGTGTTGATTGTAGAGGCATTAATAATATTACTATTCGTTATCGTCATCCTATTCCTAGGCTAGATGATATGCTTGATGAATTGAGTGGCTCTACAATATTCTACAAAGTTGATTTGCGTAGTGGATACCATCAAATTCGTATGAAATTGGGGGATGAATGGAAAACAACATTTAAAACTAAGTTTGGATTATATGAGTGGTTAGTCATGCCTTTTGGGTTAACTAATGCACCTAGTACTTTCATGAGATTAATGAACGTAGTTTTACGTGCTTTCATTGGACGATTTGTGGTAGTTTACTTTGATGACATATTGATTTATAGCAGATCTTTGGAGGACCATTTGGAACATTTACGTGCTGTTTTTATTGCTCTACATGATGCATGTTTGTTTGGTAACCTTGGGAAGTGCACCTTTTGCACCGACCGAGTGTCTTTTCTTGGCTATGTCGTTACTCCACAGGGAATTGAAGTTGATAAAGCCAAGATTGAAGCTATTGAGAGTTGGTCGCAGCCCAAAACGGTCACACAAGTGAGGAGTTTTCTTGGCCTTGCTGGATTCTATAGGCGTTTTGTGAGAGATTCAGACCATTCTAGAGTATAAGGAGTATACTAATATCACTCGTTTATTCCATCTTGCTTGTAAAGCTGAATGTGAAGTGCAGGATCGACAAGCATTGGCGTGAACTAACTTTTCTGCAGGTCAACTTTCATCATGGACACCGCGTGCATCCTCTACTTCCACTGCACCAGCACCTCCATCAGCTGCTACCTCCAGCCGTGATACAAGAAAGCAGGCACAACCACCACTATCTACCAAGAGCGCACCTGCTGGGCCTACACAGAGCTCTTCTTCGTCCATGGCATCAACAGGGCACACAAGTGATATTATTTGTCGTCGTTGTAAGGGAAGAGGACATTATGCGCGAGAATGCAAATCTCAACGTGTGATGATTGCTACTAAGGATGGTGGGTGAGGGAGTCCTGGATTAGGGGGTGTCCGGATAGCCGGACTACCATCATCAGCCAAACTATCATCGGCCGGACTATCATCATCGACCGGACTCCAAGACTATGAAGATACAAGATTGAAGACTTCGTCCCGTGTCCGGATGGTACTTTCCTTGGCGTGGAAGGCAAGCTTGGCGATACGGATACATAGATCTCCTACCATTATAACCGACTCTATGTAACCCTAGCCCTCTCCGGTGTCTATATAAACCGGATGGCTCTAGTCCGTAGGACACAACAACAACCATTACAATCATACCATAGGCTAGCTTCTAGGGTTTAGCCTCCTTGATCTCGTGGTAGATCCACTCTTGTAAGCATCCACAATATCAATATCAATCAAGCAGGACGTAGGGTTTTACCTCCATCAAGAGGGCCCGAACCTGGGTAAAACATCGTGTCCCTTGTCTCCTGTTACCATCCGCCTAGACACACAGTTCGGGACCCCCTACCCGAGATCCGCCGGTTTTGACACCGACATTGGTGCTTTCATTGAGAGTTCCTCTGTGTCGTCACCGATAGGCTTGATGGCCTCTTCAATCGACAACGACGTAGTCCTGGGTGAGACTTTTCTCCCCGGACAGATCTTCATATTCGGCGGCTTCGCACTGCGGGCCAACTCACTTGGCCATCTGGAGCAGATCGAAAGCTACGCCCCTGGCCGTCAGGTCAGGTTTGGAAGCCTAAACTTCACGGCCGATATCCGCGGGGACTTGATCTTCGATGGATCTGAGCCACAGCCGAGCGTGCCGCGCTGTCATGATGGGAACGACCTAACTCTGCCGCCGGACAGCAACTTGGAGGCCGCACATGAATCCGCTCCGACCCATAGTCCGGAGCCGATCGCTCAGATCGAGGACGGATGGCTGGACACCGCCTTGGGAGCTGCAACTTCTACGGCGATGGAGCCGAACACTTACCTTGTCCCGCATAAAGCTCATGACTCCGAGGTGCCGGACTCTCTGCCGGACTCCGAACCTCCTGCGCCCCTGCCGGTCGAATCCGACTGGGCGCCAATCATGGAATTCACCGCTGCGGACATCTTTCAGCACTCACCCTTCGGCGATATCTTAAATTCGCTGAAGCATCTCTCGCTATCCGGAGAGCCCTGGCCGAACTACGGCCAGGATGGTTGGGATGCGGACGACGAAGAAATTCAGGGCCCACCCACCACCCACTTCGTAGCCACCGTCGACGATCTAACCGACGTACTCGACTACGACTCCGAAGACATCGACGGTATGGACGATGATGCCAGAGACTATCAAGAACCAGTGCCTACAGGACACTGGAAGACCACCTCGTCATACGACATATATATGGTGGACACCCCAAAACATGGGGACGACGAAGAAGCAACGGAGGCCGATTCCTTAAAGAAACAGCCCAAGCGCCGGCATCAGCGGCGCCGCTCTAAATCCCTCCATAGCAAGAATAGAGATTCCGGCACAGGAGATAATAACACCCCAGAAAGTGCCGAAGACAACCCCCTCCAGCACGATCCAGCGCAGGAGGAGGCAGAAGCAAGCCCTCACGAGAGGGCGGCAGACGAAGAGGTCGAGGATGATAATTACTTATGTCCTTCCGGAGACGAGGCAAGCCTCGACGACGATGAATTCGTCATGCCTGAGGATCCCGTCGAACAAGAGCATTTCAGACGCAGGCTAATGGCCACGACAAACAGCCTAAAGAAAAAGCAGCAACAGCTTCAAGCTGATCAAGACCTACTGGCCGATAGATGGACCGAGGTCCTCGCGGCCGAAGAATATGAACTCGAACGCCCCTCCAAAAGTTACCCAAAACGCAAGTTGCTCCCCCGACTAGAGGAGGAAGCGTACAAACCTGCATCACCAGCGCACAATACGGCAGACCGACCACCTCTTGGCCGCAACAGAGAGGCATGCAAGCCCTCCACCAAAACTGTACCCCGACATCGCTCAAAAAGCATGAAGCCACGGGGGAATGCGCCGGACTTGCGGGATATATTGCAGGACAAGGCAAGACAATCCAGATCTATCTATGGATCACGTGGGCGCCCCAAGACCCACGACGAATACCGTCGCGTCGGATACAACTACTCCGGCCGGGCCGAACACAGCAGACAATGCTCTCTCGAGCTATGTCGCGATATTGCTCAATACAGAGGCGCCGCACACCCAGTATGCTTCACTGACAAAGTAATGGATCATCAAATCCCCGAAGGGTTTAAACCCGTTAATATCGAATCCTACGATGGCACAACAGACCCCGCGGTTTGGATTGAGGATTATCTCCTCCATATACATATGGCCTGCGGCGACGATCTTCACGCTATCAAATATCTCCCGCTCAAGCTTAAAGGACCAGCTCGGCATTGGCTTAACAGCCTGCCCGCAGAGTCAATTGGATGCTGGGAAGACCTGGAAGCCGCATTCCTCGACAACTTCCAGGGCACGTATGTGCGACCACCGGACGCAGATGACCTAAGCCACATAATCCAGCAGCCAGACGAATCGGCCAGGCAATTCTGGACACGGTTCTTAACAAGGAAAAATCAAATCGTCGACTGTCCGGATGCAGAGGCCCTCGCTGTCTTCAAACATAACATCCGCGACGAGTGGCTGGCCCGGCACCTAGGACAGGAAAAGCCGAAATCCATGGCAGCCCTCACATCACTCATGACCCGCTTTTGTGCTGGAGAGGATAGCTGGCTAGCTCGCAGCAACAACCTCAGCAAAAATGCTGGCAGTCCGGATACCAAGGACCACAATGGCAGGTCGCGTCGAAACAAAAACAAACGCCGCATTAACGGCGACAACAATGAGGATACGACAGTCAACGCCGGATTCCGAGGCTCCAAGCCCGGTCAACGGAAGAAGCCATTCAAAAGAACCACCCCGGGCCCGTCCAATTTGGACCGAATACTCGACCGCTCCTGTCAAATACATGGAACCCCCGAAAAGCCAGCTAACCACACCAACAGAGATTGTTGGGTATTCAAGCAGGCAGGCAAATTAATCGCCGAATACAATGACAAGGGGCTACACAGCGATGACGAAGAAGAGACCCGGCCGCCGAACAACAGAGGACAAAAGGGATTCCCCCCTCAAGTTCAGACGGTAAACATGATATACGCAACGCATATCCCCAAGAGGGAGCGGAAGCGTGCACTAAGGGACGTATACGCGATAGAGCCAGTCGCCCCAAAATTCAACCCATGGTCCTCTTGCCCGATCACTTTCGATAGAAGAGACCATCCGACCAGTATCCGCCCTGGCGGATTCCCCGCATTGGTTTTATACCCAATCGTCGATGGATTTCACCTCACGAGAGTCCTGATGGACGGCGGCAGTAGCCTGAACCTGCTTTATCAGGATACAGTGCGCAAGATGGGCATAGACCCTTCAAGGATTAAACCTACAAAGACAACCTTCAAAGGCGTCATACCAGGTGTCGAGGCCAGTTGTACAGGCTCAGTCACACTGGAAGTGGTCTTCGGATCCCCGGATAATTTGCGAAGCGAGGAGTTAATCTTCGACATAGTCCCGTTCCGCAGTGGCTATCACGCTCTGCTCGGACGAACCGCGTTCGCAAAATTCAACGCGGTGCCGTATTATGCATACCTTAAGCTCAAGATGCCAGGCCCTCGTGGAGTCATCACGGTCAATGGAAACACGGAACGCTCCCTCCGAACGGAGGAACATACAGCGGCTCTCGTGGCAGAAGTACAGAGCAGCCTTTTAAGGCAATTATCGAGTCCGGCCATTAAACGACCGGACACGGCCAAATGCGCCCGGAGCAACATCAACCAAGACCACCTGGCACGTTCCGAGCACACGTAGCAATGCAGACTCAACCCCAGCCCTCGCACAATTGTAAGACAAACTCTCCGCGTACATAATTACGCCCTGGAGATACCATGGGCATAGGGGGAGAGGCACAACCACAACAGACCCAGAGTGCGGTTCGACCACACCAGGGGCTCCCAAGTGTGTCGCTCTTTTTATTTTTTATTTCTTTCTTTTTTATACAGAACTCTGTCCGGTGGCGGACCTGCCGAACTCATGATGCAACAGCCAGGGAGGGACAAAGGCTGCGACGAACACTCAGGTGGTCTCCATTATGAGCATTAAATTTGTTAAATATACCATTCCGCGGCGTACCCCTGGAGGGAGACGCCTTTAATTTGTCCAATCCCTTGCTTTCCGCACTATTTGTATCATTCCGCACTTATAGCATCTCTTCTCGAATAAAATGCAACACTTTTTTCCCATAATTGCATTATCTTATATATATATATATATATATATATATATATATATATATATGTTCATTTACGACATGTAGCATCCGTACATTTTGGTACGGCCAAATACACCAGGGGCTTATGTTCCCCGCATTATGGTGTGATAAAGTCCGAACACTTTCACAAGTGCGGCACCCCGAACTTATAGCATTATATGAATCGGCTCCGAATCATGTCTTGGGTCAATAGTTGGGTTTGCCCGGCTCCCATGTTTGGCACCTTACGTTCCATTCTATCGGCTAAGGTAGCACTGGGAGAACCACTGCGATTGCGCCCCGGTTGAGCCGGGTTAACGCCTCAGTGGAGAAAGCTAAAACTGACTGTCATGATAAGGCGAGAGACTGGTCGCTGTTCGAGAGGTCCTTTCGGGTCCTTAAAGACCTACGCCGCTTCGAGCGAAGTTCCGGATAATGTCCGACGAAGGCGTGGATAGCGCCCCGAATTCGGTCTTCCGAATACTAGGGGCTTCGCCGAAATTTAAAATTATAGAATTCTATGGCTAAGTGAGAGTCTTCAAGCACTATAAGTCCGGTTGCCTTGTTCATTGTGTTGAGCGCCTCCCTAGATGGACCCAAAAATGGGAACAAGAGCGCTCAAGTTTATCCCGAACACCCCAGCACTCGTGGCATGGGGGCTGAAGCCGACGACTTGCCATCTCTCAGATTTAATAAACGGCCGCACAGAAGGTAATATTTTAAATTAACAAGCGTTGCTTACCGCATATGAACAAAGTTTTCAGCGCACAGGATAACACATTGCGAATTTACTCAATAATTACATCCCTGGGGCACTCATCCGCAATTTAGCGGGCACCCTTCAGGACAGTCTTATAGTACATCTCGGGCATACGATATTCCTTGCCCGCTGGTGGCGCGTCAGTGATTAGCTTCTCCGCATCCAGCTTGCCCCAATGCACCTTTGCGCGGGCAAGGGCCCGACGAGCACCTTCAATACAGGCGGAGCACTTGATAACCTCCACCCAGGGGCACGCATCCACCAACCGTCGCACGAGACCGAAGTAGCTCCCAGGCATGGCCTCTCCAGGCCACAGCCAGACTATGAGGCCCTTCATGGCCTGCTCGGCCACCTTGTGGAGCTCGATCAGCTGCTTCAGCTGGTCGCTAGGGGGCACAGGATGGCCGGCCTCAGCATACTGAGACCAGAAGACCTTCTCCGTTGAGCTCCCCTCCTCGGCTTGGTAGAATGCGGCGGCATCAGACACGCTGCGAGGCAGATCTACAAGCACCCCTGGAGAGCTCCGAATTCGGGTAAGTAACACGTAATTTACATTCACATGCTTGCTTTGCATGAAAAATGCCTTATCCACCGCTATCTTCCTCACCAACTCAATCTCCTGAAGGGACTTATGGGCATCGGCCTTGGCAGTCTTGGCACTTTCGAGAGCCGAGGCAAGCTCAGACTCTCGAGTCTTTGAGTCACGCTCCAAACTGTCATGCTTTTCCATGAGAGCCTGGAGCTCTTGCTGAACCACCGCCACCCGCGCCTCCTGCTTTTCTCGCTCTGCCCGTTCCGCGGCCGCATTGCGTTCGACCACACACACGGCCTCCTTCAGGGTCGCCACCTTGTTTGTGGCCCCTGCAGTACCCATGTTATCCTTGTTATTTTTTGTTGCAACCTAAATCCTTTTCTGTAAGGTACATGTTCAAAGTGGTGTTACTCGCCTTCTTTGTCCTGGAGCTGCTTCTTGGCGCGGCCGAGCTGTTGCTCGGACCGCTCGAGCTCCTGCTTCAAAGCACCGACCTCCGCAGTCAGTGCGGCAGAGGTCAGCAGCGCAGCTGCAACCCATATTGACATAATTTTTTAGCAACCCTGCGTATATCTTCTTTTTTTAGATCCTCAGTCCGGCTTTTCTTTCCAAACACCGAACCGAGCATCAGGGGCTACTGTCTATGCGATATTACATTGCATATTTTTTAACTTCTTACCTCAAAGCCTGATAGAAGGCTACTGCAGGCTTCGGTCAGCCCGCTCTTGGCAAGCTGTACCTTCTGAATCACCACACTCATAATAGTGCGGTGTTCTTCCTCGATGGAAGCGCTCTAGAGCGCCTCCAACAAATTGTCCGGCGCCTCCGGTTGGACGGAAGCCGCCGGCGTCACGGTCTTGCCCTTCGTGCGAAGGGGCCGCCGGCCGGACTCCGGAACCACTACGGGTTCTGATATGGAGTCCGGCGCAAAGTCCGGGAGGACGCCTTGTGGCGCCTCCGGAGCCTCCCCCTGATGGGTCCCTTCTTGGGATCCCACCTCGGCCTTCTCGGTGTCGCGAGGGGTGGAGGCGGTCGGGATGGAATCTACATCCGACGGAGCCAACGACCCGCTCGATGAAGCGGGGAGATCATCATTGGCCGGACTACAGGCAGCATGCGGCATCAGAATGACACTATGTGACACAGAAAAAGAAATTATAAATCACTCAGGAATCCGGATACTTACGATCTCGCTGGAGGCCTGGCCCTTGAAGGCCATTCTTCCTCGCCAACATTGATGTTGGCGGAGCTGTCCGGGGGAATAGTCCTTCCCCTCTTGGACCCTTCGGCCTCCCCTGTTGGGGAAGCCTTCCTCTTCCTCTCTCCCTCCTCTGGGAGAGAGTCCTCTTTCTCCTCCTCGTTTTCGGGGGAGGAGTCCGCCCTGGAGTCGTCGGACACATGAAAACAGGAACTCTTTCGAGCACCCGTGGCCTCCTTCTTGGCCTTCTTCTCCGGCACCACGTGCGGTGCCGGAACCAGCAGCCTCGCTAGATGGGCGCCTACTGGGTTTTCTGGCATGGGAGCCGGGCAGATAATCTGCTCCGCCTTCCTCATCCAGTCCTGTCAAAGGAAAAGGGGAAATTAAAACCCGCATAGAGTCAAACTATGAAAAGCAAGTGTCTCGTAAAGGGGTAGAATCACTTACCTCGTCGGCTTGGCGCTGCGAGCGAAATCCACGATCTTCAGTCACGGATGCGGGGGCTTCGGCACCCTTAAACAGCACCCTCCAGGCGCCTTCGTACGTCGTGTCGAAGAGCCCGCTCAGCGCCTGGTGCTGTTCCGGATTGAACTCCCACAGATTGAATGCCCGCTCTTGGCATGGGAGAATCCGGCGGACGAGCATGACTTGGACCACGTTAACCAGCCTGAGCTTCTTCACCAGCTTCTGGATACAGGATTGGAGTCCCGTCAGCTCCTCCGAACTACGCCACAGCAAGCCCTTCTCTTTCCAGGAGGTGAGCTGCGTGGGGATACCAGATCTGAACTCGGGGGCCGCCGCCCACTTAGGGTCGCGCGGCTCGGTGATATAGAACCACCCCGATTGCCACCCCTTGACGGATTCCACGAAGGCCCCTTCGAACCAAAGGACATTTGGCATGTTGCCCAACATGGCGCCTCCGCACTCCGCTTGAGTGCCCCTCACTACCTTTGGCTTGACATTGAAGGTCTTGAGCCACAAGCCGAAGTGGGGCTGGATGCAGAGGAAGGCCTCGCACACGACGATAAACGCCGAGATATTAAGGATGAAGTTCGGCGCCAGATCATGGAAATCCAGGCCGTAGTAGAACATGAGCCCCCGGACAAAGGGGTGAAGTGGAAAACCCAGTCTGCGGAGGAAGTGGGGAAGAAAAACGACCCTCTCATGGGGCCTGGGGGTGGGGATGAGCTGCCCCTCGTCGGGCAGCCGGTGCGCGATGTCGCCAGACAGGTAGCCGCGCTGCGCAGTCTTTCGATGTGCTCCTCCGTAATGGAGGAGGTCATCCACTTGCCTCCCGCTCTGTACATAACTGGGGAAGGTTGAGACGAGATGTGCGGGCTTGGGCGCTGGAGCTCGAGTGCGCGGAGATGGATAAGCAAAGGAGGAAGAAGGCGTAGGTGAAAAGGTGAATCCTTATCCCTTATATGGGCGGGCGAAGTCTACGCGTCCCCCACCGGCCTGGTAAAACTCGCTTATCCCCCAAGCGTCACCATCAATGGCGCGGTTGGGTTACCCATGTCCGTATTGATGAGAATCCCGGATTAAGGGGGAACACGATCTCTGCTTCGACAAGACGTGCCAAGGAAACCGCTTCGCTAAATGCGCTGAGGTGGTAGAGTAAAAAACGATTCAAGTAATGGCTTGGTAGTGGCGTAACGTCATGCCGCAAAAAACGTCAGCAGATTGAACTTGTGTATATATTATTCTCTCTACGGTGGAATGTGGAATTTATTTTGCAGAGCTGGACACTATCCTGGTGTTCACAATCTTCTATCATTCGGAGGAGGAACCCGCCTTGCAATGCCAAGCAATATACGCGCTGGACTTATCATCATTGAAGCCTGGTTCAGGGGCTACTGAGGGAGTCCTGGATTAGGGGGTGTCCGGATAGCCGGACTACCATCATCAGCCGAACTATCATCGGCCGGACTATCATCATCGACCGGACTCCAAGACTATGAAGATACAAGATTGAAGACTTCGTCCCGTGTCCGGATGGGACTTTCCTTGGCGTGGAAGGCAAGCTTGGCGATACGGATATGTAGATCTCCTACCATTGTAACCGACTCTATGTAACCCTAGCCCTCTCCGGTGTCTATATAAACCGGATGGCTCTAGTCCGTAGGACACAACAACAACCATTACAATCATACCATAGGCTAGCTTCTAGGGTTTAGCCTCCTTGATCTCGTGGTAGATCCACTGTTGTAAACATCCACAATATCAATATCAATCAAGCAGGACGTAGGGTTTTACCTCCATCAAGAGGGCCCGAACCTGGGTAAAACATCGTGTCCCTTGTCTCCTGTTACCATCCGCCTAGACGCACAATTTGGGACCCCCTACCCGAGATCCGCCGGTTTTGACACCGACAATGGGTATGAGTCTGCTAGTGACTATGATGAGGAGACTTTGGCCCTTATTACAAGTGAAGAACACGGTGGAGATGATTCTGATCATGAGACGCAATACATGGCTCCTGAAGATGCTGACAGGTATGAATGTTTAGTTGCTCAACGTGTTTTGAGTGTGCAGGTTACACAAGCTGAGCAAAATCAGAGGCATAATTTGTTCCATACAAAGGGAGTTGTGAAGGAACGTTCTGTGCGCGTCATCATAGACGGAGGGAGCTGCAACAACTTGGCTAGCATGGAGATGGTGGAGAAGCTCTCTCTCACCACAAGACCACATCCACATCCTTACTACATCCAATGGTTCAACAACAGCGGCAAGGTTAAGGTAACACGTACTGTTCGTGTGCATTTTAGCATCTCTACATATGCTGATTATGTTGATTGTGATGTGGTACCTATGCAAGCATGTTCCTTATTACTTGGTAGACCATGGCAATTTCATAAAAGTTCTGTACACCATGGTAGAAATAATCAGTATACTCTTGTTCATAAGGATAAAAATATTACTTTGCTTGCTATGACTCCTGATTCCATTTTGAAAGATGATATTAATAGAGCTAATAAAGCAAAACAGGAGCAAAATAAGAGTGAAAATCACATTGTGGCAAAAGAATTTGAGCAACAAATGAAGCCTAATAATAAACCATCTAGTGTTGCTTCTGAAATTAAATTGAAAAGTGCATGTTTATTTGCCACCAAATCTGATATTGATGAGCTAGATTTCAGCAAATCTGTTTGCCATGCTTTTGTATGAAAAGAGGCATTATTTTCATTCGAGGACATGCCTTCCTCTTTGCCTCCTGCTGTCACTAACATTTTGCAGGAGTTCGCTGACGTCTTTCCACAAGACGTGCCACCGGGATTACCGCCTATTCGAGGGATTGAGCATCAGATTGACTTAATTCCCGGTGCTTCACTGCCAAACCGTGCGCCATACCGTACCAATCCAGAGGAGACAAAGGAGATTATGCGTCAAGTACAAGAGCTTCTCGACAAAGGTTATATACGCGAATCCCTTAGTCCTTGTGCTGTTCCTATTATTCTAGTGCCGAAAAAGGATGGTACATCACGTATGTGTGTTGATTGTAGAGGCATTAATAATATTACTATTCGCTATCGTCATCCTATTCCTAGGCTAGATGATATGCTTGATGAATTGAGTGGCTCTACAATATTCTCCAAAGTTGATTTGCATAGTAGATACCATCAAATTCGTATGAAATTGGGGGATGAATGGAAAACAACATTTAAAACTAAGTTTGGATTATATGAGTGGTTAGTCATGCCTTTTGGGTTAACTAATGCACCTCTCAATGAGCTTACAAAGAAGGATGTGCCTTTTGTTTGGGGTACCGCACAGGAAGAAGCCTTCACGGTGTTGAAAGTTAAGTTGACACATGCTCCTTTACTCCAACTTCCTGATTTTAATAAGACTTTTGAGCTTGAATGTGATGCTAGCGGAATTGGATTAGAAGGTGTGTTATTACAAGATGGCAAACCTGTTGCATACTTTTCTGAAAAATTGAGTGGGCCTAGTCTAAATTATTCTACTTATGATAAAGAATTATATGCTCTTGTTCGGACTTTAGAGACATGGCAACATTATTTATGGCCCAAAGAATTTGTTGTACATTCTGATCATGAATCTTTGAAACATATTAAAAGTCAAGCTAAACTGAATCATAGACATGCTAAATGGGTTGAATTCATTGAGACTTTCCCTTATGTTATTAAACACAAGAAGGGTAAAGAAAATGTTATTGCTGATGCATTGTCTTGTCGCTATACTATGCTTTCACAACTTGACTTCAAAATATTTGGTTTGGAGACCATCAAAGATCAATATGTGCATGATGCTAATTTTAAAGATGTATTGCAGAATTGTAAAGAAGGGAGAACATGGAACAAGTTCGTCGTTAATGATGGATTTGTGTTTCGTGCTAACAAGCTATGCATTCCAGCTAGCTCTATTCGTCTTTTGTTGTTGTAGGAGGCACATGGAGGGGGATTAATGGGACACTTTGGCATGAATAAGACGGAGGACGTACTTGCTACACATTTCTTTTGGCCAAAGATGAGACGGGATGTTGAGCGTTTTATTGCTCGCTGCACTACATGTCAAAAAGCTAAGTCACGACTCAATCCTCATGGTTTATATATGCATTTGCCTGTACCTAGTGTTCCTTGGGAGGATATATCTATGGACTTTGTTTTAGGTTTACCTCGAACAAAGAAGGGGAGGGATACCATATTTGTTGTCGTGGATAGATTCTCGAAAATGGCACACTTTATACCATGTCATAAAAGCGATGATGCCGTTAATGTTGCTGATTTGTTCTTTCGTGAAATTATTCGCTTGCATGGTGTGCCCAATACTATTGTTTCAGATCGTGATACTAAATTTCTTAGCCACTTTTGGAGATGTTTATGGGCTAAATTGGGGACTAAACTGCTTTTTAGTACTAGTTGTCACCCCAAACTGATGGACAAACTGAAGTAGTCAATAGAACATTGTCTACTATGCTTAGGGCTGTTTTGAAGAATAATAAGAAAATGTGGGAAGAATGCTTGCCTCATATTGAATTTGCTTATAATCGTTCATTGCATTCTACTACTAAGATGTGCCCTTTTGAAATTGTGTATGGTTTCCTACCTCGTGCACCTATTGATTTGTTGCCTCTTCCATCTTCAGAGAAGGTTAATTTTGATGCTAAACAACGTGCTGAATTGATTTAAAAAATGCATGAGTTAACTAAGGAAAACATTGACCGTATGAATGCTAAATATAAACTTGCTGGAGATAAGGGTAGAAAACATCTTGTGTTTGCACTTGGAGATCTTGTTTGGTTATATTTGCGTAAGGATAGATTTCCTGATTTGCGCAAATCAAAGTTAATGCCACGTGCTGGTGGTCCTTTTAAGGTGTTGGAGAAAATAAATGATAATGCATATAAACTTGAGCTGCCTACAGATTTTGGGGTTAGTCCCACTTTTAACATTGTAGATTTGAAGCTTTATTTGGGAAAGGAAGATGAGCTTCCATCGAGGACGACTTCATTTCAAGAAGGGGAGGATGATGAGGACATCAATACCATTGTTACACCCACAACCCCTACTACTACATATACTGGACCAATTACTAGAGCTCGCGCACGCCAATTAAATTATCAGGTACTTTCGTTTCTTGGTAATGATTCTAATGTTCATGAGAATATGATGCTGCCTAAATTGGATACATTTGTTTTGCTTACAAATGAAGGGCCTAGCTTGGAGAAGGATGAACATTGGAGCAAGAACAAGCATGGAGATGATGGCATGCGCAAGGGGAACAAGAACAGAGTTACAAGTGATGATTTCAGGACTTTTAAGCCACCATAATGAGTGCATGAAGCCTTGGACGAAATATACAAGATGCCACTTCATAAATTTCGTCCAGAGGCTATTCTAGGTGCTGCGTCACCTTATTATTGGGCCAGGCCCATATAATTTCAAAATACATAAGTATAGGCTATTTTTAGAGTCCGTATGTGTGGGGAAACAAGAGATAGGGTTAGTTTTGGACCCCTCTACCAAGGGCCACGAAATTCACCCCCTCTTCCTCCATATATACAGCCCTTAGGGCAGCGTTTAGACTCTGAGTTTTGTTTAGATTAAAAGTTCGCCATAGCTGCAACTTCGCGTACTTCGTTTGTGTTCAACGACCAGACAAAGGCGTCACAGAACCCCACCTTGATCAATAAATCTTTCCTCTTATATTCACAATATCCAGATTGCAATCTTAGTTTCTTGCTTGTTCTTTGTTTGCCTGTAGGAAACATACCTTCGTGGTCAGGTTGATCGTGCTCCGGCGTGGTCAATAATCTCTCGGAGTTGGTTTAGCGATTGCTAAGGCGCGACGTCCTTGCACGCTCGTAGTCGGATCGTCAAAGTCGACTTCCACCAAAGCAATATCCATCATCTCATCGAAAGACGGGACACTTTTGCCTGTATCAGAGGTGAAGCCATTAAACGCTCAAAGCTCTTGCCTGATTTTATTATCTTAATTATCGAGGCAACCCCGTGCGACGAATAGGGCCCGCGGTAGGAAAACTAATTCTTGATGCAGGACTCGTGTCGGTCAAGATATTATTTGGACACATCCCCCACTTTGATCCGTGACAAGCACATCTTGGTGGGTGACTTCCTGCGCACAAATTAATACCCTATTTGATCCCAGCGCAAATACAAGGTTGTAAGCATAAGACCTCATACCCCTACCTCTTTTTATTATAAGTGTTTGAATCACTATTTGCTTGCTGATCCAGTCAAAAGCTGGATTTCACACTTTGACAAAAGCTTGCTAGAGACCATTTTTTCAATGGAATCTTCCTCTCGTGGGTTCGATAACCCAGGGTTACCTCTCAGGAAATAGGTAAGGGATACTCTTTTTTGATTCAATACCGGATCAATAAAAGGAGATATCAAACCCTTTTTCTGGCGCCGTTGTCGGGGAGTAGTTTAGTATTCCTAGTCTTTGTGTTTAGAGTTTTTCTTAAAGTTAGTTTTCAGTTTTTGTCTTTACTTTTCTGTTTTGAGTTTAAGTTTTATTCTTGTTGCAAGTCTTGTCAGTTGGATAAAAAAGATTACTATGGCTTGTAATCTTGCGAGTTTTGCTACTCCCAGCAACAACTTCATGCGTGAACCTATAGCACAACTTGAAGTAGCATCCGTTGGGTATGAGATTAAAATGAACTTAGTTTCCATGGTTCAACATGACTAGTTTAGAGGATCTGCTTTTGAGGATGCCGGTATGCACCTACACAATTTCACTGAATTGTGCAACATGACACGTGTAAAGGATTATGATCCCAACACTCCAAAATTGCGTCTATTTCCTTTCTCTCTGAGAGTTAAAGCTAAGGAATGGGTTCTTTATCTACCTAAAGGCAGTATTACTTCTTGGGCTGATTGTTGTAGTAAATTTTTGTCTAAGTTTTGTCCACCTGCAAAGATTATGCAATTAAGTTCTTAGATTACAAGTTTCAAGCAAGAGGAACGTTGGCCACTAGCACTTGCATGGGATAGAATGAAGGAATATATAAGAAACTGTCCCAATCATGGAATGCAGGAATGGTTAATCCTTCATATGTTTTATAATGGCTTAAATCATGTGTCAAAAACTATGCTTGATACAGCTGCAGGAGGAACAATCATGGGAAAGCCCATAGAAGATGTCAAGAAGCTACTAGATGATATGCAAGAGAACCATGCCCAATGGCATGTTGAAAGAACCACCACCAAAAGAGTGAATGCCATAGAATAAAATAACACGGAGTTGACAACCAAGCTTGAGGAACTTATCTCCGTGATGAAAGGTAAAGAAGAGGTAATCGTGAATGCCATCACTGATGAAGAAACTAGTGATGTAAATTTTATTGCTCGTAATATCTACAATCATAATTGGAAAAATAATGGCTATGCTCCTAGACTTCCGTATCCTAGTAATGGAGGAGCATCCAACAATTTTAATGGAACTAATGGTAGCAATAGAAATACTCTTGAAGAAACTCTTAAAAGTTTTATTGCTAGCCAGACTGAGCAGAATGAAAACTTGAAGAATATCTTGAAGAATCATGATAACTTACTTGGTCAATTGACAAGTTAGGTTGTTGGACTAACAAATGATGTGAAGATACTTGAAGGATGATCCAAGAATATGGAAGCACAAGTGGAAAAAATAGCAGAGAGCTAAACACTAATTTTGGCTAAGCTTATAGGTAAACCGGAGCCTAAGCTGGTTGAAGAAGTTAAAATGGTAAGAAACAACAAGGAGAAGGCCGAGGTAATTGACACAAGCCATGTGCTAGAGTACAATTATACTGTTGTAGATTTTGTAAATATGATATCCATGAAGTATCCACTATCGAAGGAAACAAATAACGAAGCATATAATATCTTTGTTGAACAAGTTGCAACCAAGGTATGTGAACATTATGATGAAAGGAAAAAGCTTTACAGTAAGTTACCAGCTAAGCACAAAGATGCTTTTGAACCTACAATATAGATTGAGATAGGATTGAATATATTTAGTGATTTATGTGATCTAGGGCCAAGTGTTTCCACTATCCCCATATCTGTCTATGATAGTATCAATCTTGGCCCTTATGCTAATACCAAGATTATATTGAATATGACTAATCTAGTTTTACTCAGGCAATAGGCATTAAGCATGGTGTTATAGTTATGATTGCCCTGTCATGACTGGTCTTGTTATGGTATTAAAGCTGTGATAAATGTGTTTGAGGGGAATGTGAGATTTGATTTACCCGCTAAAGATCCTTTTGTGAGACATTTTCCCAGAAAAAAGAAAATGAAGAACTATGAAGGAGAACACATCATCGTGAATGCGAGAAGCTATGGTCTTGGTGTGTTTGCACCACCTTGATCACCACTACGGTTGAGATAACCGACCGAAAACAAGCGCTTCATGGGAGGCAACCCACAGGAATAAAGTAGACAAGTAAGTTTTTATTTTTGTTTCAATAAAAGAGCGGTTGAAGTTCTTTATGAAGAAATAAGTTTGGAAGAGTTGTTCTAATGAAGGCTTTGCAGTTTTCATGTTTAATTATGTGTTGTATAAATGTTTGGATGCCTAGAAATATGTCTATGTATTGTTTTCGAACGATGTTTTAAACGGGCACAAGTGGTTGTTTTAGTGGTCGTTTCATTTCTTTGCAGAAATGAAGAAAAATTCTAGAGCATTTGACGGTGTTCCAAACGGGCGCATGCGCCCGTCCGAGCGGTCGTGTGACATCTTCGACTAGAAGAAGAAAAAGAACAGAATGAACGATGACATTCCAAACGGCCACCGCCGCCCGTTTCAGCGGTCGTTTTGGCTCTGCATAGATACATGTAAGTCATCAGGGAGAATGATGGTGTCTCGTGTGGGTGCTTGTGCCCGTATGAGCGGTCGTTTTGAACCCTGGCGGCCCCAATATTCCCGAGGAAGACGGTAAATCTCCGCCATCTCTCTCTTTTCTTCTACTTCCTCCAAACCTCTCCAAACCCTAGCAAAACTTCGCCCGATCTCTCTACTCGCTCGATTTCAATTCAAATCCTTCCTTGTGATCGATCTATGGTATGTTTCTCCTCTGACCCCCAAGTTATTTTTCGCGAATCCATGTTCTACATGCCTAGCATTGCCATGACTAGGAGATGCATATCTTTAATCCAAATTTGAGTTTGGCTTAGATTCGTTGATGTTTTTAGAGGCGTATGATGTTGTGACCACCGTAGGATCAATATTGTTTAATTGTATTGGACTGAAAAATTGTTTTGTAGATGTTTACACGGAGGTCTTCTCGCGTACGAGGTGCTTCAAGTTCATCCTTCGCACCGCCACAATAAGTTTTCACTCATGGATCGTCTTCACTGATCTTGAAGCAAGAAGAAAGTTTAGGCAACCAAGCTCAAGGAAGATCAAAGCAACCAAGTGGGCTTATGCAACCACACTCGCCAGGCTAGGCACGAGGAGAAGTTTCTAAGGTGAATGATGAGAACATGCTAGTTCTCGGAAAAGAAAAAAACCTTGACGTTGGTTCTTCAACCAACCTAGGGGAAATACTTTTGCTACACCTCGCACATCAAGCAAATCATACACAAGGACATATCATGTGCGGAGGAGTGATCACCATGTTGGCCAACTCCCTTGGTCTCAACTACAATCACCTTCGTCCCATTGTCGGTAACACCCTTGTTAATATTCATGTTCTTACCAACGTTGGAATGGTAGTAGTTCGTAATGGCTATCATTGCATTAGAATTCCTGGAGTGGCACACTTGTTGCCTACTCCTATACCTAACCATTTCTCCATCGAGCATGGACAATTGCATTATATTGCACAGGAAGGAGATGAGCTTTTAACTAAGAAGGCCTAGAACCAGAATAAGTAGATGAAGACCTCGCTACCGACTAAGAAGATGAGCAACCACAACAAGGAAAGTACACCACATATACGGACCTCAGTGGCCTCCAGGGCTCTATCCAAGATATGAGCAACCTCCCTGAGTCTCTTCGAGGCACGTCCACCTACATGAACATGAACATCTCCAACTGGAGCCAAGGATTGGCTCCTGACCAACCACCACAGTGATCTCGCCTGTTTGGGATTGCAAAAGCCTAAGCTTGGGGAAGGTTATCACCACTTCTACATCAAGATGTGGCGGTATTTGAATAATTTGTAATGAGGTTGTACTTAAACTTGTGGAGCTTCAAAACACTCATGTTGGTTTGTTCCAAAACATTGCTCTTATTTTTGTTTTGTGTTTGCATTTATTTGGTTGCAAGTTAGTTTCCAAAAACCCAAAAAATAGAGTAAGGAAGAGAAGTGTGTAAATTCACAATCGTGAAGGTATGTCCTATGACCCCTGTCTTTTGCACTTGAAATGCTTAAAGTAGATGTAGTAGTACTTGTTGGGGAACGTAGCAGAAATTCAAAATTTTCTATGCATCACCAAGATCAATCAATGGAGATTCTAGCAACAAGAGAGGGAGAGGATGAGTGTATCTTCATACCCTTGAAGATCGCGATGCGGAAACATTACAAGAACGCGGTTGGTGGAGTCGTACTCGCGGCGATTCAGATCACGGTCGATTCCGATCTAAGCGCCGAACGGACGACGCCTCCACGTTCAACACACGTACAGCCCGGGGACATCTCCTCCTTCTTGATCCAGCAAGGGGAGAGGAGAAGTTGAGGGAGAACTCCGATAGCATGGCGACGTGGTGGTGATGGAGATCGTGGTTCTCCGTCAGAGCTTCGCTAAGCACTACGGAGGAGGAGGAGGTGTTGGAGGAGGGAGAGGGCTGCGCCAGGGGAGAGGTGCGGCTGCCCTCTCTCTCCCTCACTATATATAGGGGGAAGGGAGGAGGGGGAGGCGCCCTAGGGTTCCCTAGGGGAGGGGTGGCGGCCACAGGGGAAACCCTAGATGGGGTTGGGCGCCCCACCCCCTAGGAAACTTGCCCCCCAAGCCGGGAGGGGCGGCTGCCCTAGGGGTGGCGCCCCCACCTCTCCTGGTTACGTGAGATGGGGTGGGAGGGGCGCTCAGCCCCTTAGTGGGCTGATGTGCCCTCTCCCCTTGGCCCATAAGGCCCCCCCCAACGCTTGCCGGGGCCTCCGAAACCCCTTTCGGGCACGCTGGTCATCACCTGGTACCCCCGGAACAATTCCAGACTCTAATACCCTTCGTCCAATATACCGATCTTCACCTCCAGACCATTCCGGAGCTCCTCATCATGTCCGGGATCTCATCCAGGACTCCAAACTACCTTTGGTAACCACCTACTATTTCCCATAACAACTCTAGCGTCACCGAACCTTAAGTGTGTAGACCCCATGGCTTCGGGAATCATGCAGACATGACTGAGACATCTCTCCGGCCAATAACCAACAGCGGGATCTGGATACCCATGTTGGCTCCCACATGTTCCACGATGATCTCATCGGATGAACCACGATGTCAAGGATTCAAGCAATCCCGTATGCAATTCCCTTTGTCAATCGGTATGTTACTTGCCCGAGATTCGATTGTCGGTATCCCAATACCTCGTTCAATCTCGTTACCGGCAAGTCACTTTACTCGTTCCATAATGCATGATCCTGTGACTAACTACTTAGTCACATTGAGCTCATTATGATGATGCATTACCGAGTGGGCCCAGAGATACCTCTCCGTCATACGGAGTGACAAATCCCAGTCTCGATTCGTGCCAACCCAACAGACACTTTCAGAGATACCCGTGGTGCACCTTTATAGCCACCCAGTTACGTTCTGACGTTTGGTACACCCAAAGCACTCCTACGGTATCAGGGAGTTACACAATCTCATGGTCTAAGGAAATGATACTTGACATTAGAAAAGCTTAAGCAAACGAACTACACGATCTTGTGCTATGCTTAGGATTGGGTCTCGTCCATCACATCATTCTCCTAATGATGTGATCCCGTTATCAATGACATCCAATGTCCATGGTCAGGAAACCATGACCATCTATTGATCAATGAGCTAGTCAACTAGAGGCTCACTAGGGACATGTTGTGGTCTATGTATTCACACATGTATTACGGTTTCCAGTTAATACAATTATAGCATGAACAATAGACAATTATCATGAACAAGGAAATACAATAATAACCATTTTATTATTGCCTCTAGGGCATAATTCCAACAGTCTCCCACTTGCACTAGAGTCAATAATCTAGTTCACATCACTATGTGATTGTAATGAATTCAACACTCATGGGGTTTGATCATATCTGGCTTGTGAGAGAGGTTATTAGTCAACGGGTCTGAATCTTTCAGATTCGTGTGTGCTTTACAAATCTCTATGTCATCTCCTAGATGCAGCTACCACACTCTATTTGGGAGCTATTCCAAATAACTGTTCTACTATACGATTCCGGTTTACTACTAAGAATAATCTGGATTAGTGTCAAAGTTCGCATCGGCGTAACCTTTACGACGAACTCTTTTACCACCTCCATAATCGAGAAAATTCCTTAGTCCACTAGTTACTAAGGATATGTTTGACCACTATCTTGTTATCCATTCCTGGATCATTCTTGTACCCCTTGACTGACTCATGGCAAGGCACACTTCAGGTGCGGTACACAGCATAGCATACTGTAGAGCCTATGTCTGAAGCATAGGGGACGACCTTCGTCCATTCTCTCTCTTCTGCCGAGGTCATGTCTTGAGTCTTACTCAATACTCACACCTTATAACACATCCAAGAACTCCTTCTTTGCCGATCTATTTTGAACTTCTTCAAAATCTTGTCACGGCATGTATTCATTTGAAAGTATTATTGAGCGTTTTTGATCTATCCTTATAGATCTTGATGCTCAATGTTCAAGTAGCTTAATCCAGGTTTTCCATTGAAAAACACCTTTTCAAATACCCTATATGCTTTCTAGAAATTCTATATCATTTCTGATCAACAACATATACTCATCAGAAATTCTATAGTGCTCCCACTCACTTCTTTGGAAATACAAGTTTCTCATAAACTTTGTATAAATCCAAAATCTTTGATCATCTCATCAAAGCGTATATTCCAACTCCGAGATGCTTACTCCAGTCCTTAGAAGGATTGTTGGAGCTTTGAATACTTGTTAGCATCTTTTAGGATTGTCAAAACCTTCTGGTTGTATCAGATACAACCTTTCCTCAAGAAAATCGTTGAGGAAACTATATTTTGACATCCTACTGCAAAATTTCATAAATAATACAGTAGCTGCTAATATAATTCTAACAGACTCTTAGCATCGCTACGAGTGAGAAAGTATCATCGTAGTCAACTCCTTGAACTTGTCGGAAAACATCTCAGCGACAAGTCGAGCTTTGTTAATGGTGACACTTACCATCATTGTCTGTCTTCCCTTTTAAAATCCATTTGTACCCAACATCCTTATGACCATCAAGTAGTTCTTCCAAAATCTACACTTTGTTTTATACATGGATCTTCTCTCGGATTTTATGGCATCGAGCCATTTGCCGGAATCCGGGCCCACCATTGCTTCTCCATAGCTCGTAGGTTCATTGTTGTCTAGCAACATGACCTCCAAGACAGGATTACCGTACCACTCTGAAGCTGTACGCGTCCTTGTCGTCCTACGAGGTTTGGCAGTGACTTGATCCGAGGCTTCATGATCACTATCATCAGCTTCCACTTCAATTGGTGTAGGTGCCATAGGAACAACTTCCTGTGCCCTGCTACACACTAGTTGTAGTGACGGTTCAATAACCATATCAAGTCTCCACCGTCCTCCCACTCAATTCTTTCGAGAGAAACTTTTCCTCGAGAAAGGACCCGTTTCTAGGAACAATCACTTTTGCTTCCGGATCTGAAATAGGAGGTATACCCAACTGTTTTGGGTGTCCTATGAAGATGTATTTATCCGCTTTGGGTTCGAGCTTATCAGGATGATACCTTTTTTTTCACATAAGCGTCGCAGCCCCAAATTTTCAAGAAATGACAGCTTAGGTTTCTATAAACCATAGTTCATACGGTGTCATCTCAACGGAATTACATGGTGCCCTATTTAAAGTTAATGTGGTTGTTTCTAATGCCTAACCCACAAACGATAGTGGTAATTCGATAAGAGACATCATGGTATGCCCCATATCCAATGGGGTGCATCTATGATGTTCGGACACACCATCACACTATGGTGTTCCAGGCGGTGTTAGTTGTGAAACAATTTCCACAATGTCTCAATTGTGTACAAAACTCGCAACTCAGATATTCATCTCTATGATCATATCATAGACATTTTATCCTCTTGTCGCGATGATCTTCAACTTCACTCTGAAATTACTTGAACCATTCAATAATTCAGACTTGTGTTTCATCAAGTAAATATACTCAGTATCTACTCAAATCATCTGTGAAGTAAGAACATAACGATATCCACTGCGTGCCTCAGCACTCATTGGACTGCACACATCAAAATGTATTACTTCCAACAAGTTGCTTTCTTGTTCCATTTTACTGAAAACGAGGCCTTCAGTCATCTTGCCCATGTGGTATGATTTGCATGTCTCAAGTGATTTAAAATCAAGTGAGTCCAAACGGTCCATCTGCATGGAGTTTCTTCATGCGTATATACCAATAGACATGGTTCACATGTCTCAATCTTTTCAAAAACGAGTGAGTCCAAAGATCCATCAACATGGAGCTTCTTCATGCGTTTTATACCAGTATGACTTAAATGGCAGTGCCACAAGTATGTGGTACTATCACTACTATCTTATATCTTTTGGCATCAACATGTGTATCACTACGATCGAGATTCAATAAACCATTCATTTGAGGTGCAAGACCGTTGAAGGTATTATTCAAATAAATAGAGTAACCATTATTCTCCTTAAATGAATAAACGCATTGCGATAGACATAATCCAATCATGTCTATGCTTAACACAAACACCAAATAACAATTATTTAGGTTTAACACCAATCTCGATGGTAGAGGGAGTATGCGATGCTTGATCACATCAAGCTTGGAAACACTTCCAACACATATCGTCATCTCACCTTTAGCTAGTCTCCGTTAATTCCGCAGCTTTTATTTTGAGTTACCAACACTTAGCAACCGAACCGGTATCTAATACCCTGGTGCTACTAGGAGTACTAGTAAAGTACACATTAATATAATGTATATCCAATATACTTCTATCGACCTTGCCAGCCTTCTCATCTACCAAGTATCCAGGGTAGTCCCGCTTCAGTGACCGTTCCCCTCATTACAGAAGCACTTAGTCTCGGGTTTGGTTTCAACCTTGGGTTTCTTCACTAGAGCAGCAACTGATTTGCCATTTCATGAAGTATCCCTTCTTGCCCTTGCCCTTCTTGAAACTAGTGGTTTCACTAACCATCAACAATTGATGCTCCTTCTTGATTTCTACTTTCACGGCGTCAAACATCGCGAATATTTCAAGGATCATCATATCTATCCCTGATATGTTATAGTTCATCACGAATCTCTAGCAGCTTGGTGGCAATGACTTTGGAGAAACATCACTATCTCATCTGGAAGATTAACTCCCACTCGATTCAAGTGATTGTTGTACTCAGACAATCTGAGCACAAGCTCAACGATTGAGCTTTTCTCCCTTAGTTTGCAGGCTAAGAAACTCGTCAGAGGTCTTATACCTCTTGACGTGGGCACGAGCCTGAAATCCCAATTTCAGCCCTCGAAACATCTCATATGTTCCGCGACGTTTCGAAATCGTCTTTGGTGCCTCAATTCTAAACCGTTTAACATTACTGAACTATCACGTAGTTATCAAAACGTGTATGCCAGATATTCGCAACATCCACAGATGATGTTCGAGGTTCAGCACACCGAGCGGTGCACTAAGGACATAAGCCTTCTATGCAGCAATGAGGACAATCCTCAGTTTACGGACCCAGTCCGCATAATTGCTACTATCAACTTTCAACTAAATTTTCTCTAGGAACATATCTAAAACAGTAGAACTAAAGCACGAGCTACGACATAATTTGCAAAAACCTTTTGACTATGTTCAGGATAATTAAGTTCATCTTATGAACTCCCACTCAGATAGACATCCCTCTAGTCATCTAAGTGATACATGATCCGATTCAACTAGGCCGTGTCCGATCATCACGTGAGACGGACTAGTCATCATCGGTGAACATCTCCATGTTGATCGTATCTACTATACGACTCATGTTCGACCTTTCGGTCTCTTGTGTTCTGAGGCCATGTCTGTACATGCTAGGCTCGTCAAGTCAACCTAAGTGTTTTGCGTGTGTAAATCTGCCTTACACCCATTGTATGTGAATGTTAGAATCTATCACACCCGATCATCACGTGGTGCTTCGGAACAACGAACTTTCGCAACGGTGCACAGTTAGGGGGAACACTTTCTTGAAATTTTAATGAGGGATCATCTTATTTATGCTACCATCGTTCTAAGCAAATAAGATGTAAACATGACAAACATCACATGCAAATAATAAAGTGACATGATATGGCCAATATCATCTTGCGCCTTTGATCTCCATCTTGAGGCACGACATGATCACCTTCGTCACCGGCATGACACCATGATCTCCATCATCGTGTCTTCATGAAGTTGTCTTGCCAACTATTACTTCTACTACTATGGCTAACGGTTTAGCAATAAAGTAAAGTAATTACATGGCGTTTTCAATGACACGCAGGTCATACAATAAATTAAGACAACTCCTATGGCTCCTGCCGGTTGTCATACTCATCGACATGCAAGTCGTGATTCCTATTACAAGAACATGATCAATCTCATACATCACATATGTCATTCATCACATTCTTTTGGCCATATCACATCACATGGCATACCCTGCAAAAACAAGTTAGACATCCTCTAATTGTTGTTGCATGTTTTACGTGGCTGCTATGGGTTTCTAGCAAGAACGTTTCTTACCTACGCAAAAGCCACAACGGTGATATGCCAATTGCTATTTACCCTTCATAAGGACCCTATTCATCGAATCTGATCCGACTAAAGTGGGAGAGATTAGCACCCACTAGCCACCTTATGCAACAAGTGCATGTCAGTCGGTGGAACCTGTCTCACGTAAGCGTACGTGTAAGGTCGGTCCGGGCCGCTTCATCCCACGATGCTGTCGAATCAAGATAAGACTAGTAACGGCAAGTAAATTGACAAAATCGACGCCCACAAGAACTTGTGTTCTACTCGTGCATAGAAACTACGCATAGACCTAGCTCATGATGCCACTGTTGGGGAACGTAGTAGAAATTCAAAATTTTCTACGCATCACCAAGATCAATCTATGGAGATTCTAGCAACAAGAGAGGGAGAGGATGAGTGTATCTTCATACCCTTGAAGACCGTGATGCAGAAGCGTTACAAGAATGCGGTTCGTGGAGTCGTACTCGCAGCGATTCAGATCACGGTCGATTTCGATCTAAGCGCCGAACGGATGGCGCCTCCGCGTTCAACACACGTATAGCCCGGGGACATCTCCTCCTTCTTGATCCAGCAAGGGGAGAGGAGAAGTTGAGGGAGAACTCCGACAGCACGACGGCGTGGTGGTGATGGAGCTCGTGGTTCTCCGGCAGAGCTTCGCTAAGCACTACGGAGGAGGAGGAGGTGTTGGAGGAGGGAGAGGGCTGCGCCAGGGGAGAGGTGCGGCTGCCCTCTCTCTCCCTCACTATATATAGGGGGAAGGGAGGAGGGGGAGGCGCCCTAGGGTTCCCTAGGGGAGGGGTGGCGGCCACAGGGGAAACCCTAGATGGGGTTGGGCGCCCCACCCCCTAGGAAACTTGCCCCCCAAGCCGGGAGGGGCGGCTGCCCTAGGGGTGGCGCCCCCACCTCTCCTGGTTACGTGAGATGGGGTGGGAGGGGCGCTCAGACCCTTAGTGGGCTGATGTGCCCTCTCCCCTTGGCCCATAAGGCCCCCCCAACGCTTGCCGGGGCCTCCGAAACCCCTTTCGGGCACGCTGGTCATCACCTGGTACCCCCGGAACAATTCCGGACTCTAATACCCTTCGTCCAATATACCGATCTTCACCTCCAGACCATTCCGGAGCTCCTCATCATGTCCGGGATCTCATCCAGGACTCCAAACTACCTTTGGTAACCCCCTACTATTTCCCATAACAACTCTAGCGTCACCGAACCTTAAGTGTGTAGACCCCATGGCTTCGGGAATCATGCAGACATGACTGAGACATCTCTCCGGCCAATAACCAACAGCGGGATCTGGATACCCATGTTGGCTCCCACATGTTCCACGATGATCTCATCGGATGAACCACGATGTCAAGGATTCAAGCAATCCCGTATGCAATTCCCTTTGTCAATCGGTATGTTACTTGCCCGAGATTCGATTGTCGGTATCCCAATACCTCGTTCAATCTCGTTACCGGCAAGTCACTTTACTCGTTCCATAATGCATGATCCTGTGACTAACTACTTAGTCACATTGAGCTCATTATGATGATGCATTACCGAGTGGGCCCAGAGATACCTCTCCGTCATACGGAGTGACAAATCCCAGTCTCGATTCGTGCCAACCCAACAGACACTTTCGAAGATACCTGTAGTGCACCTTTATAGGCACCCAGTTACATTGTGACGTTTGGTACACCAAAGCACTCCTACGGTATCAGGGAGTTACACAATCTCATGGTCTAAGGAAATGATACTTGACATTAGAAAAGCTTAAGAAAACGAACTACACGATCTTGTGCTATGCTTAGGATTGGGTCTCGTCCATCACATCATTCTCCTAATGATGTGATCCCGTTATCAATGACATCCAATGTCCATGGTCAGGAAACCATGACCATCTATTGATCAACGAGATAGTCAACTAGAGGCTCACTAGGGACATGTTGTGGTCTATGTATTCACACATGTATTACGGTTTCCAGTTAATACAATTATAGCATGAACAATAGACAATTATCATGAACAAGGAAATACAATAATAACCATTTTATTATTGCCTCTAGGGCATAATTCCAACAGTCTCCCACTTGCACTAGAGTCAATAATCTAGTTCACATCACTATGTGATTGTAATGAATTCAACACCCATGGGGTTTGATCATATCTGGCTTGTGAGAGAGGTTATTAGTCAACGGGTCTGAATCTTTCAGATCCGTGTGTGCTTTACAAATCTCTATGTCATCTCCTAGATGCAGCTACCACACTCTATTTGGAGCTATTACAAATAACTGTTCTACTATATGATTCTGGTTTACTACTCAGAATAATCCGGATTAGTGTCAAAGTTCGCATCGGCGTAACCCTTTACGACGAACTCTTTTACCACCTCCATAATCGAGAAAATTCCTTAGTCCACTAGTTACTAAGGATATGTTTGACCGCTGTCTCGTTATCCATTCCTGGAGCATTCTTGTACCCCTTGACTAACTCATGGCAAGGCACACTTCAGGTGCGGTACACAACACAACATACTATAGAGCCTATGTCTGAAGCATAGGGGACGACCTTCATCCATTCTCTCTCTTCTGCCGAGGTCATGTCTTGAGTCTATCTCAATACTCACACCTTATAACACATCCAAGAACTCCTTCTTTGCCGATCTATTTTGAACTTCTTCAAAATCTTGTGACGGCATGTATTCATTTGAAAGTATTATTGAGGGTTTTTGATCTATCCTTATAGATCTTGATGCTCAATGTTCAAGTAGCTTAATCCAGGTTTTCCATTGAAAAACACCTTTTCAAATACCCTATATGCTTTCTAGAAATTCTATATCATTTCTGATCAACAACATATACTCATCAGAAATTCTATAGTGCTCCCACTCACTTCTTTGGAAATACAAGTTTCTCATAAACTTTGTATAAATCCAAAATCTTTGATCATCTCATCAAAGCGTATATTCCAACTCCGAGATGCTTACTCCAGTCCTTAGAAGGATTGTTGGAGCTTTGCATACTTGTTAGCATCTTTTAGGATTGTCAAAACCTTCTGGTTGTATCAGATACCACCTTTCCTCAAGAAAATCATTGAGGAAACTATATTTTGACATCCTATCTGCAAGATTTCATAAATAATGCAGTAGCTGCTAATATAATTCTAACAGACTCTTAGCATCGCTACGAGTGAGAAAGTATCATCGTAGTCAACTCCTTGAACTTGTCGGAAAACATCTCAGCGACAAGTCGAGCTTTGTTAATGGTGACACTTACCATCATTGTCTGTCTTCCCTTTTAAAATCCATTTGTACCCAACATCCTTATGACCATCAAGTAGTTCTTCCAAAGTCTACACTTTGTTTTATACATGGATCTTCTCTCGGACTTTATGGCCTCGAGCCATTTGTCGGAATCCGGGCCCACCATCGCTTCTCCATATCTCGTAGGTTCATTGTTGTCTAGCAACATGACCTCCAAGACAGGATTACCGTACCACTCTGAAGCAGTACGCGTCCTTGTCGTCCTACCCCCCCAATGCTTGCCGGGGCCTCCGAAACCCCTTTCGAACACACTGGTCATCACCTGGTACCCCCGGAACAATTCCGGACTCCAATACCCTTCGTCCAATATACCGATCTTCACCTCCGGACCATTCCGGAGCTCCTCATCATGTCCGGGATCTCATCCGGGACTCCAAACTACCTTCGGTAACCACCTACTATTTCCCATAACAATTCTAGCGTCACCGAACCTTAAGTGTGTAGACCCCACGGGTTCGGGAATCATGCAGACATGACTGAGACATCTCTCCGGCCAATAACCAACAACGGGATCTGGATACCCATGTTGGCTCCCACATGTTCCACGATGATCTCATTGGATGAACCATGATGTCAAGGATTCAAGCAATCCCGTATGCAATTCCCTTTGTCAATCGGTATGTTACTTGCCCGAGATTCGATCGTCGGTATCCCAATACCTTGTACAATCTCGTTACCGGCAAGTCACTTTACTCGTTCCATAATGCATGATCCCGTGACTAACTACTTAGTCACATTGAGCTCATTATGATGATGCATTACCGAGTGGGCCCAGAGATACCTCTCCGTCATATGGAGTGACAAATCCGAGTCTCAATTCGTGCCAACCCAACAGACACTTTCGGAGATACCCGTAGTGCACCTTTATAGCCACCCAGTTACGTTGTGACGTTTGGTACACCCAAAGCACTCCTACGGTATCAGGGAGTTACACAATCTCATGGTCTAAGGAAATGATACTTGACATTAGAAAAGCTTAAGCAAACGAACTACACGATCTTGTGCTATGCTTAGGATTGGGTCTCGTCCATCACATCATTCTCCTAATGATGTGATCCCGTTATCAATGAAATCCAATGTCCATGGTCAGGAAACCATGACCATCTATTGATCAACGAGCTAGTCAACTAGAGGCTCACTAGGAACATGTTGTGGTCTATGTATTCACACATGTATTACGGTTTCCAGTTAATACAATTATAGCATGAACAATAGACAATTATCATGAACAAGGAAATACAATAATAACCATTTTATTATTGCCTCTAGGGCATATTTCCAACAGTACTATGTGTGATATGTGCAGATGGGAGTAAGTCTTGATAATTAAGACAAAGGTTTTGTTCTAGCAGCTGAAATAATTTCGTAGCCTTTGTTCTGTTTAGTTTAGACAACCAAGATTTGTGGTGGGACTGTTTTTAAAATAAATGATATTAACCAAGAATAACTATGCACAAGAAGAAGTCTTTCAAGACTTGGGAGTTGAGATAAATTGTAGTGGAAGTGATGTTTGAAATGCTCAACCCCATGTTGTTAATTTTAATATACCTTATAGCACTTGTGGATTAAATTTTCTAGAGGAACTTAGTTGAAGGGTGAATGAGATTATGCCAAAAATATGTGTTGTATCTCTTACATGGTGCTCCAGTTCCTTGCTGGCGCCATGGCCCGCTACTCTATGTATGTGTACATGTGTAAATGTGGCTTCGTCACCTTTCTTGATATTATGTTGAAGAATCCACTGGCAAATGAACGATCCCCAAGAGCAATAGCTCAGATTTCGGCTATGAGTTTGCTATTGTACGTAGTGGCAACACTACAAATGCATATTATTTCGCTTTCTCTTGAAATGATGTGTATGTAGTAAATAAAGGGTACTGATCAAAAGAGCTCGAAAGAGACATATATCAAAGGTCCGTAGTTCCCAAACATTAAGCCACAACAAAAACCTATGCATATTAAATTAGTTGGCATAATCCCTTCACGTGACAATCAAAGTTGCAGCAAATAATGATTGAAATAAAGTGCTTGAGAGCGTTGTGGAGGAAATAATTGTGGGTGTGCTTATGAGCACTAGAGCATCATATTTTACTACATGTATTTCACTCCCTTATGTTTTAATGGCTCTATCAAAAGAAAAGTCTTCCATGCATTCCCGGCAAGCAAGTATTGTCTAGATGAATAGAATAGGGTGTTGCAAGTTGTTTAATCTAGAAGATCAAGAACTTTGTTATGATTATCTTTGCTTCACAAAGACCTGCATTATTACCATGCCACTACTACAGCTATGCTAAGTTTTCAGGTCAAGAAGCGGAGGGCTATCTAGGCATACCGATCATAAGTGAACCAAGATCTTCTCATTATCTTGGTTTAAACAACTAAGTTCCTTATGATTCGGATTTCTCTCTATGTTGTCGAGGACAGTCAAGTTTAAGCTTGGGGGAGTTGATGAGTGATATTTTTACACTCATTTCACTTTTATTTAAACCCAGATATTTCATTTAAAAGGGGATATTTGCTCCGATATTGCCATTAATGACTAATGAATGCAAAAGATTCCACAAATCCTCTCCTTGATGTGTTTCCACATGAAATGGGCTAAAAAAAGGAAGAAATCATGTGTGGAAATGGAATGGAAGGAAAATGGAGGAAGAAGGAATCAACAGGAGGCGTTTGCACAAAGACAGCATGAAAGACAACATTTCATATGGGCGCGTGGGCGCACACACCCATATGAGTGCCCGTTTGGCGTGGATTTCGAGGTAGATTGTCCACTTGAACAACTTTTATTAAAGGGACCCCGTCAAACTGTGAATAGAACAACAACCAGAGAAGCCAAAACCTCATGATCATCATCTTCATCCACAAAACCTAGCCGCTGCCATCTCCATGTCCATAGCCATCTCCACCACCACCATAGCGCTTTCTCATCTAGTTCATACTTGTAACCGTGGATCGCACAAGGCATCCATTGTAAGACATATTGCAATCAATCAATCTCAAGATTTGCTCTTCAATGTTTTCTTCCCGCGATCTGATCTCCATGTGTGAGTAGTTCGGTAAGGTATGGGTGTAGCATGAGCCTTGCAAACCAATGTATTTGTTGAGGGGATCAATGCAAGACTTTGACATAATGCCCCGTATGTGTGAAATAAAATTGTTCCGTGAAGAATTCTCTTGTATTGTCTGCGATCTTCATCCCTACAGGTACCCAAGATCATGGATATCGAGCACCGGTAGGGCTAGGAGTAAGGACACCATGAAGTGTTATACCGAACACCAGTGACAGTAAGGTTCAGTAGGGTAACATGGATCATATCCTTGGGGATAAATGAAGTGTAGTCATTAAAAGCCCAAAGTTCTTGTCTGATTTCATTATCTAAATTATCGAGGAAACCCACGCGGCGGGTAGGGCCTACGGTAGGACAACTGATTCTTGATGCGGGACTCGTGCCGGTCAAGATGTTATTTGGACACATCCCCCACTTCGATCCATCACAAGCACATCTCGATGCATGACTTCTATCGCACAAATCAATATCCTATTTGATCCTAGCGCAAATATGAGGTTGTAAGCGTAACACCTCATACTCATACCTCTTTTTAGTAGAAGTGTCTGAATCACTATTTTCTTGTTGGTCTGGTCAAAAGCTGGATTTGACACTTTGACAAAATCTTGCTAGGGACCATTGCTTTAAGGGAATCTTCCTCTCCTGGGTTCGATAACCCAGGGTCACCTCTGGGAAATAGGTGCACGATACTCTTTTTTGATTCAATACTGGATCAATAAAAGGAGGTATCAACCATCTTCTGACAAAGATGCACATGACAACCAGTCACCAACGTTATGTGACCATTGTCATTTTGATGGCCGGCCAAACTTTCACCTATGACATGTCAATTTTTACCTAAGATAATTTTTGGTGATGATAATTGGTTCACAGGTTTGACCAACCAAATATTCTGATAGATGGGCCCAATTGTTGGTGGCGTGGCAGCTTCCATGTGTGTCCGACGTAGGTTTTATCACAGACGGTGCCCGCCCGTAATAAGTCGGTTATCAATTTGGACCGGTCAATGATGTTGCCATATGGGCGCAAAAGATGCTAAACTGGCTACTTACATGTGGAACCAGACATCTTTTTTCTGTGATAGTGACCATCACCAATAGTTACCATGTTGTCATTTGACCGATCAACAATTCTGATATGTGGGCCAATGAGATGCCGATGTGGATGTTGGCAAGTAGATCCATACCTGGGTGATGTGGCTTCCTACATGTGGGTTCATACGCTGGTGACAACGTGCATAACCGTCATAGTTTGTAGGCACGGTCAATTTGTTTTGTATTGCAATTGATGGGCATATTTGATACAAAACAATAATTTTTGAAATTTTTAATATGAATTTGTGCAAAATTTAATTTTGAATGAAAATTCAGCTCTCGCTGCTTTTATTAAACATAAAACTTGACAATTGTCTAACAGACTGTCTAAGACATTACAACAACCAACCATCGAATAGAGCCATAGTATAAAATTAGACACATGACTCAGTTTCATGACCATCA
Organism: Triticum dicoccoides; assembly: GCF_002162155.2. NCBI lineage: Eukaryota > Viridiplantae > Streptophyta > Magnoliopsida > Poales > Poaceae > Triticum > Triticum dicoccoides. Next base: position 448,986,109 of record NC_041383.1, on the reverse strand, counting down.
AATAATGCACCATTATGATATGGGTGTTTCTTCAGATGTAGACATGGATTGTGGCGACGTAGTTTTGGCGATGAACTTAAGCATTCCATCAAGATCATCAAGCCTCTTTTCAACAACCAAAGTTTTCTCTTCCTTCAGATTCTTGACGACTTCAAGTTCTTCCTGCTGCTTTACAACGGCAGTGTTGATAGATCCAAGATGGTTAAGCAGATCTAACAGGCCCAATTTCAGATCTTCAATTTCATCTTGCTGCTCTGGCAGGGCCTTGACACCTTCAACTACTTTTTGCTGCTCTACAAGGATAATCTTCATAGATTCAAGTTCATGCTACGCATCTGGTAGGAGATGCTTCACAACTTCATGTTCTTGCTGCTGCCGTGGCAGGGCCTTCTTGGTAACTTCAAGGTCTAGGTGCTGCCATGTTAGGACCTTCTTCATAGCATCAAGGTAGTCATGCTGGTTTGCCAGGGCACGCTTGACCTCTTTTGGTTCTTCCTACTGTACTGCCACAGAATTGATGACTGCTTTAGATTGTTGTTTTTGGGCCCCAGGACTTGCAGTAAGGTCATCATTTGAGAATCCTAACTTTTCCTACGGAAAAAATATAGACAAGTTACAACATATGGAAGAATTCCAAAATGTAGATGCATCTGCCGCATTATACCGTGCTAGGGTGAACAAAGGCAGTCTTATAAATTAAGGATGTGTTTTTGAAAAGAGTTCTTCTACTCATCAGTTGAACTTGCTTTCTCTTTGATGTGCTTGAGCTTGGTAGTACATCTGAAGTAAGAGAATGAGCTATTCAAACTCTTGATGTACCATATGTGTACCCTTAGTCAGTACGTCAAGTTGATGACGACAATATTCTTGCCATAATGTAATCGATGATGATAGTATTCTCGCCACAATTTACATTGCGTATGCATGTTAGAGAAAGTAAACATATTGTCGTGGTGATATCACGACAGATGCCATGGGATGGCTAAAAGTGGGGTGCTACCTGAGGATGCCAGTGGGTTTTGGTGGCGAGGTTGGCACGCACAGGTGTGTGACACGAGGCGTGCCCAGGTTTGTGGCCCTCCAGAGAGGTAACACCCCTAGTCCTACCGAATGTAATATGGAGAGTACACGGGCTACAAGGTTGCTCCTGGAGCTGTTCAGGGCGAGGAGGAAAAGGGAGCTGGTCCTCTGCCTTGCCTCGGGCGTGTGAGTGTTTCTCAGGTGGGGTGATCTAAGAGTCGACCCCTGCATGGAGGGGCACCGGGGGGTCTTATAGGCGGCCCCCCTGGGGTTACAATGGTAATGTTACATGGGCGTGGGGCCCTGGTGTCGTTATTTGGGGGCCGGCCGTAGGACCCGCCGCGTCACCGGATCCGCCAGGCATGGGCCCGCCGACTGCATGACACTGCGACCCAACTTGTTTGGCATCATGAAGTGGTTGGCACTGTGCGGCTACAGTGCCGGGTCGCCCGGTCGCTATCCGCCCCGGTCAGTGGTACGGGGGATGTTGTAGTCACGCTTGCTTCGGTCAACGCAGGTAGCTGGCGCACTGTTTCCACGCCTGCCTCGTCTTAGGGAGTTATCTCATTGTACATACGGATGGGATGGCTGCTGGCCCGCGGCTAGCCAGCATGCGGCCAGCCGGCCCGCCGGGATGCCACGTCTAGCCGGCTCGCGCTGGGGAGCCGGCCGTCGATCTGCCGGGTTGAGGGGCACCTCCCGCCCTGATATTGTAAAAAGGGATCCAGGTTCCGCTGCCTACCCAGGGGTCATCCCCGCGACAGTAGTCCCCGAAGCTGTGAAGGCCCGCCTACCTGGAGCAGGAGGGCCTTCGTAGCTTACCCCGAGGCCGAGGATTTGTTGGTGAAGTAGAAACGCTAGGCTGGATGGTGCAGGCCACCCGGATGCTGGTTTCGAAGTCATGGATGCCGGCTTCTGGAAGTCGGATCATGAAACTCGGCCAGGGCAGGAAATGGAAACATCCGCCCGGCTGTCTCTCGATTCGCGCCTGCCGTGGGCCGGAGGGCCACCACGTGCAGGCCTGCAATGGGGGTGGCCCTACCAGGCCACGCGCACGACGGGACTTGCAGCAGGCTGGGCCCCACCAAGCCGCACTCTCGTCCCGCACGCACGGAATACATTGCTGCTGCATGGGACGGTTGCGCTCCTCAATGATGACCCACAAGTATAGGGGATCTATCATAGTCTTTTCGATAAGTAAGAGTGTCGAACCCAACGAGGAGCAGAAGGAAATGACAAGTGGTTTTCAGTAAGGTATTCTCTGCAAGCACTGAAATTATCGGTAACAGATAGTTTTGTGATAAGGTAATTCATAACGGGTGACAAGTAACAAAGGTAAACAAGGTGCAGCAAGGTGTTCCAATCCCTTTTGTAGCAAAGGACAAGCCTAGACAAACTCTTATATAAAGTAAGCACTCCCGAGAACACATGGGAATTATCGTCAAGCTAGTTTTCATCATGCTCATATGATTCGCGTTCGGTACTTTGATAATTTCATATGTGGGTGGACCGGTGCTTGGGTACTGCTCTTCCTTGGACAAGCATCCCACTTATGATTAACCCCTCTCGCAGGCATCCGCAACTACGAAAGAACAGTTAAGGTAAACCTAACCATAGCATGAAACATGTGGATCCAAATCAGCCCCTTACGAAGCAACGCATAAACTAGGGTTTAAGCTTCTGTCACTCTAGCAACCGATCATCTACTTATTACTTCCCAATGCCTTCCCCTAGGCCCAAATAATGGTGAAGTGTCATGTAGTCGACGTTCAAATAACACCACCAGAGGAAAGACAACATACATCTCATCAAAATATCGAACGATTACCAAATTCACATGACTACTTATAACAAGACTTCTCCAATGTCCTCAGGAACAAACATAACTACTCACAAATCATATTCATATTCATAATAAGAGGGGTATTAATATGCATAAAGGATCTGAACATATGATCTTCCATCAAATAAACCAACTAGCATCAACTACAAGGAGTAATCAACACTGCTAGCAACCCACAAGTACCGATCTGAGGTTTTGAGACAAATATCAGATACAAGAGATGAACTAGGGCTTGAGTGGAGATGGTGCTGGTGAAGATGTTGATGGAGATTGACCCCCTCTCGATGAGAGGATCGATGGTGATGACGATGTCGACGATTTCCCCCTCCCGAAGGGATGTTTCCCCGGTAGAACAGCTCCGCCGGAGCCCTAGATTGGTTGCGCCAAGGTTCCGCCTCGAGACAGCGGCGCTTCCTCCCGAAAGCTTCCTTATGATTTTTTCCAGGGAAAAAGACACCATGTACCAGAAGATGGGCATCGGGGGGCTTCCAGGTGGCCCACGAGGCAGGGGCACGCCCAGGGGGTAGGGCGTGCCCTCCACCCTCATGGACAGTGGGTGGGCCCCCTCTGGTGCTTTCTTCGCCCAATATTTTTAATATATTCCAAAACTGACTTTCGTGGAGTTTCAGGACTTTTGGAGTTGTGCATAATAGGTCTCTAATATTTGCTCCTTTTCTAGCCCAGAATTCCAGCTGTCGGCATTCTCCCTCTTCATGTAAACCTTGTAAAATAAGACAGAAAAGGCATAAGTATTGTGACATAATGTGTAGTAACAACCCATATTTCAATAAATATCGATATAAAAGCATGATGCAAAATGGACGTATCACCCCACGATCTCCTACGGGTATAAATGAGGAAGGGGAGGGGGAAGCGGAAACGCCCATCCACATGACCCCGCTTTGCTCTTGCCTTCTTCTTCTTCCTACTTCTCCACAGAGCTCAGACGGAGCCTTGCTATGACGCTTGCCCACCGTCTGAATGACAACCCGCAACACTCGCCGACTGCCACGCGCGCGGTTCCTTCCTCCTTCTGCTTCGTCACCGCGCCCGCGCCCTCCAATATACATGTCAACTATTTCATGCCCTCTTTTTTCCACAGTATCTATTGCATCTGTCTCTCATACAATGTCTGTACATTCAACTATGTTTCTTGTTTATCAACCATTTGAATTGGAGCGGGTGATGGCAGTATCTAGCGGAGTAAAAACACGGTCTTCAAATAAAATAGTGCTACCTCTTGGTGGAGATAGCACCCCGGTTGTACATGCACGAGAACCAGCCCTACCACACATAACCCAGACTCTCGCAGATTGTACCCCTACTGCGATGGACAGAGAACCAGCTTCACCCAATCTAACCCCAACCCTAGCAGATAGTAACCCAGTTCCTGTTGACACAGCACCATCTCCACCATAGATCTCCCAAACAAGAGCAGTTAGTAAGGCAGCTCCCATGCCCAAAGCGCTAGTACTACCACGGCGAACCCCAACTCCACCAGTTAATACACCTATTCCTATGGAGGAAGCACAACCAGCCATTTGTAGTTTAGCATCTATCGCATTTGATGTTGTTAAATCCTATGTGTGTATCTTCCCATCGTGGAAATATTATACTGAAGATGAAGGAAAATGCCAGTTGCAGGTGTTTGTCCATAAGGTATGTGTAAGTAATGTTATTCATGGCAATTACTTTGCTTTGTCCCATACATTCTACCACCATGATGGTCTTAATACAACAAATTTTCCCATTTTTCTCTATAGAGAAGGACCGATTTGGAAACTCACAATGAGGTAACCTGTGCTAATACCTCTGCTATCTTCAAGAATGTTTTGTGGGAGTACCAGAATTACCTGAAGAAAACGTACTTCACTAGAAAAGAAACTCATCAAATTCCCTTATGTTCTCCTGAGACACATTTACTGGACGATGACTGGGAACGCCTTATTCTGTACTGGTCCGAACCAAGAATATGGTAAGGTCTATGAGATCATTTTTTATTTTGAAGTACTATATGCTTGCGTCTTACTGTACTCTGTTCATGTAGAACAAGTGCTTAAACCTGAAGAACAATTGTTCTCATTTAAGATTCCATTGCTATCGTGCATACTGTTTTGCTCTTGTATCACTATATTTACTCATACAAACTTATTTTTAAATTGAAGGATCCAACCGAAACTCCAATGGCACAACATGTATGTTTACGCATGTTTCTTTAACATGTTTGATCTTATAAATAGCTCTGTTGATTTCAATTTCAATTGTGTATACAGTTGACTTCTCATATCATGCACATTACTAGCATCACAACAAAGCCAATAGTGTTGTTGTACATGTAGACCCATGGTACCCATCTAAAATCTTGTTGTGCCGTGTAGTTTCCCACGCTTTGTATTCTTTTAGTGCTGCTTTGTCTTGAACTGATATGATTTGAACCGTGTCTCTATTTTGATTTGGTAAGATAATGTAGTGACCATAAGACATAGATATATGTTTGTTTGATGCTTTTATAATGTACTACTTGGCAATAGAAGACTTGGTAGTTTAATCTTGTCCACCTTACAAATGAACTGGTTCACCGAAATGAGTTTCATATACTAGTACATGCTAAACCTGTTATGTGTCTACTTGTTTCTTCTTTTAGAATGCTGACAAAATATTGGGGAAGAGTGCCTTATTAACAAATGGTAAAGGAAGTAATGCAGATAAGGTTTGGGATAGTGAGACATCCTTGTTGGTCTCCAACAAAGCTGATAAAACAGCTAAAGAAAACAACCTTGAAGATAGTGAGACAACCCCAAAGTCATGTCTTGGTTTAGTGTTCGAGTTACTAGCCACTACCGCTGGCACAAGCTATACAAACTCACTGTCTGAATCGGTTCGGTTTATTGAGTCTCAACTATAAGCTGAAAGACATCGATCAGCTGTGTTGCGACAAGAAGCGGAAGGACTATGTAAGTCCCTAGAGCATTCAAATGCATACTTTCTGGTGCAACAGCAAGCGTTGGAGGATTTTAGTGCCAAATAGGACAAAGTTAATAAGCTTGCTAATAGTGGCGGATCTAGCTCCCGGCGACCTGGGGAAGCTGCCCGGCCTGCTCCGGCCATCCTTCACTAAACAATACAAAGAAACCATGATTAGTATTACTAGTTACTTGGGCAAATGTTGGGCACTATCATTGTGTAAAGATTCTGCCCCGGCTCCTTGAGCTGGCTGGCTCCGCCACTGCTTGCTAAGCTTATTGTCAGCATGGTGGATACCCAGGATAACATTTCTTGAGCTCTTCTGAAGTTATTTCAGTTATGGACTTGTTTTGCTGCCGCATTTATTTGCACTGTTGGCCAATTTAGACGGCCAGTGTATGTAATATGCTGCTTTGTTCCCTATATTTGCACTGGTGGCGAACTTTGATGCCCTGGATGTAATATGAGTAATAGCCATAATAGCCAAGCATTAGTTGCTTGCTTATTTATTTCTTTATTGTCTTGTTTAGTTGTTTGCTTGTAGTCACTGTGGTTCTTTTTTTGTGTTTTTCTAGTGGCCATAATAACCTATTTTTGGTAACTAGGCCACAATAACAATGGCAACACATGGAATGTTGTAACCATGGGCCTCCTACGGGCCGTGGGATCCATGGGCCTTCTACGGGTCGTAGGATCCATGGGCCTTCTACGAGCCGTATGATCCATGGGCCTTCTACGGGACGTAGGATCCATGGGCATTCTACGGGTCATATAATAATTTCACTAAACATGGGTCATACTATTCGTGGACCATAACGGGCCATTAATAGGCCGTATTTGATAACGCTATGAAAACAGCCCAACGGGTTAACGTGCCACAAACGGGCCAACTGTAACCACGGGCTGAATTTGGCCCACAAACGAAACAGGCCAGTAACAGACCGTAACTAACCAAATTCTAGAAATTAGCCCAAGAATAAATGGGCCCTTAGAAGGCCAAAAGTTAACACGGGCTCGAAACGGCCGACGGAATAATGGACCGTTAATGGGTATAAAGTGACACATTGTTCATTATGGGCCAGTTTCATCTCGTGCCTTTAATGGGCCCAGAGTTACAAAGGGCCTCCTATGGGCCGAAAGACGTCATGGGCCATACATGGGCCGGAAGTTACAACGGGCTGGAATCATATTGGACGGCCCAAATGACGCTACTAGGCCAAATTCCGGTAGGCCGCGACGGGCCGTGAGTTAGCGGGCTGTAAATGGGCTATATGCTAATAGGCCGTTAACAGGCTTTCCATGGGCCGGCCCGCTACCTTTGACCAAGTCAAACGAGCCGGCCTTTTCACTGGAATGGGCCTTTGTTGGGCTGTGCCACATGTCAACGTATCATAGGCGCCTTTGGTCCAAAGAGTGGATGACATCTGTCCCAATGGTGAGCCAACATGTGGTTCCTCTGGCCATTGAGAATTTTACACATGGAAAATCACCATTGGTCCAGGCTGTTAACGGGTTATCGGATCCAAACCGGAACCCGATAGCTTGACGGCGACCCATTACGATGGATGTGTCACGCCCAATATGCGACCCTATCCAAAAGGAACTCGAAGGTCCCACCAAGGATAGACCCGCATATTGAAACGCTTTTGCAAGGTGGATATCATTACATCAACATTACATAATAGATGGGGATACATACATAAGGCATACAATGCCACACGAATACAACATCACAATACATAAGAGCATCATCCGGCTACGGATGAAACACAAACAGAAACTCAAACGACATCCACCCTGCTAGCCCAGGCTGCCAACCTGGAACCTATCCCCTGATCGAAGAAGCAGAAGAAGAACTCAACGCAAGCAAGCATCACTCTCGTGTCATGATCATCGCACAACCTATACCTGCAACTGTTGTTGTAGTAATCTGTGAGCCACGAGGACTCAGCAATCCCATTACCATGGGTATCAAGACTAGCGAAGCTTAAAGGGAAAGGAAGGGGTAAAGTGGTGAGGCTGCAACAGCGACTAAGCATGATATGGTGGCTAACATATGCAAATAAGAGCGAGAAGAGAACAATCGGAACGGTCGTCAACTAGTAATGATCAAGAAGTGATCCTGAACTCCTACTTACGTCAAACATAACCCAGAAACCGTGTTCACTTTCCGGACTCCGCCGAAAAGAGACCATCACAGCTACACACACGGTTGATGCGTTTTAATTCGGATCTGGTGTCAAGTTATCTACAACCGGACATTAACAAATTCCCATCTGCCTATAACCGCAGGCACGGCTTTCGAAAGATTATACCCTGCAGGGGTGTCCCAACTTAGCCCATGATAAGCTCTCGCGATCAACGAAGGATATACCTTCTCCCAGGAAGACCCGATCAGACTCGGAATCCCGGTTTACAAGACATTTTGATAATGGTAAAACAAGACCATCAAAGCCTCCCGTTGTGCCGACAAATCCCGATAGGAGCTGCACATATCTCGTTCTCAGGGCACACCGGATGAGCAAGACGTCGGGTTGGCATAGACCCTGATTGCCCAGGGGGCGCCGGACATCGCTCGGTTTGGACCAACACTTAGACAAACAATGGCCAGGGGGGCTAAAATAAATATGACCCTCGGGTTGGCTGACCCAAGGGAAAGGGATAGGTGGTGGTGAGGCAAATGGTAAAACCAAGGTTGGGCCTTGCTGGAGGAGTTTTATTCAAAGCGAACTGTCAAGGGGGTCCCATAAATCACCCGACCGCGTAAGGAACGCAAAATCCGGGAACATAACACCGGCATGACAGAAATTAGGGCGTCAAGAGTGGAACAAAACACCAGGCAAAAGGCCGAGTCTTCCACCCTTTACCAAGTATATAGATGCATTAATAATATAAGAGATATTGTGATATCCCAACCAAAATCCTGTCCATCATGGAGAAATCTTCAACTTCACCTGCAACTAACAACGCTATAAGAGGGGCTGAGCAAAGCGGTAACATAGCCAAACAACGGTTTGCATAGGAAAGGTGTCAAAGGTTAGAGGTTCATGGCAATTTGGGATGGCTTGATAAACAGGTGATAGGTAGCGCAGCAAAGCGATAGAACGAAGCAACTAGCATAGCAATGATAGTAGTGAGATCCAGGGTAGCGGTCATCTTGCCTGAAATCCCGCAAGGAAGAAGAACGAGTCCATGAAGAAGATGAACGGATGAAGCCGAACCAACCGTAGACGAACGAATCCTCACGATCGCAACGAAACAGGAACTAACAAGAAGAAGCACACAACATAGTAAACACCCCACACATGAACAAGGCATGATGCACAACAAGCATGATGCATGACAAGGCTATATGAAGCTACTCATGGCAAGAGATGATGCAAACAAGAGCAACACATCAAGGCAAGTTTAAATGAGGCCGGGAACAACATATAACAATACCGATAAGTCCTCATATGTATATTTCGAAATTGGTCCAGATCTGAATAAACCTTAAGTTAAAGTTGTTAAACAGCAAGTTAAGATGAACCAAGATGATCTACACGAAATTCTAGTCAAGTTACATATAAGGTTCATTTAATTCGGAGCTACGGCCTAGAAGATATGAGCAAAACAAGTTAAACATGGCATTGATGCAAAATGCATACAAACATCAAACAAACACCTCAAAACAAGGATGCAACATGATAATATGAAACTACATGCAAAATCAAGCAAGTTTCATATAGAGCACACTTAAAACGGAGCAACGGTTCAACACACACACATGAAACAAGTTATAGCTACAATCTGTCCAAAACAGCAACTAGGCATATTGCAAACATCAAAACAATATGCTACAGCATCTCAACATGAAAACAAAAGACATGGGCATGATGTACAGGTAAAGCATAACAAAACATGAACACTGAGCTATCTCCAGAAATCATTAGAACATGTTCAAACACACATGGTAAGATTGCAAGTTATAACAATTCAAACTTTGCAGAAAATAACATCAGGTTGCAATGTTTAGAGCTATCAAACAACATGTTACAGGAACTTATCATGGCAAACAAAGGCACGACATGAACCTACTAAATGCATAGATCAAAAGTCCTTTAGTGACCATAAGCCAAAAAGGATCAAAAAATATGATGGCGCCCACGTAAACATGGCAAGTTATAATACAGATTCAAACATGGCAGAAACAGAATTATGAAGGCATGTAAATGAGCTTGTGCAACTCACTACAGAGTAAAACATGGCATGGCAAGGCAACCAACAGTAAGAAGACATGTTTGTGAAGCTAATCATGGCAAAAGCAAGGTCATAGGATGCATGGAACACTAGGAACAACCATGGTAACAACTGAACTTAATGTAAACAGGCTAACAACAACATTATGAAGCCATTTTAGAGCAAGATTACAACAAGCTACAGCAACCTATAAATGCAACCAGGGGCATGGATGTATAGAGAATGACATGTAGATCAAAACATGTTTATAGAACAACTCCATATTATGCATAGAATGATTAGTAGCAACATGTTTACATGGCATCAAAATAACATCAGAACAGGGACCAAAATCAGTAATATCACGAAGCCTAGTTTGCATGCTTGTACTAATCACCACATTGATCACAAAAATACATGGCATACACCTCTGTAAAGAAGACATGGCATAGATCAAAACACGTATAGACAACAACCTCATAGGATGCACATATCAATCATGGCAAAAATGACAAAAGAGCTCGTTCTGATAACACACAGCAGAAAACATTATGAAGCACTCTTACAACGATGATTCAGGCATCAAGATGACCTAAAATGAATACGATGCAATGGAATGAAATGATGTACTCGTTGAGGCGAACAATTTGACATATTACACGCCTGAAACGGAGCTACGGATGCAGGGATATAATGCGATGAACATGGCATGATAATGTTAATAAATCAGGGACTTAGACATTTTCTGAAGACAAAAAATGAGTGAGCGCAAAATTACTAAACAGCGCTCGGGGCGGGGTTTTAAGCGGGCTCACCACGGGCCTAGCCCGGGAAGGTGGAGGGCGAAGCGGGCTGGCGCTGCTGGGCTGCGGGCACGCTGGGCCGAGGAGGGGCCCACATGGGCGCTGCAGGGGAGGCGACCGGATCGGGCTCCTCCCGATCCGCTGAGGCGACGGGCGCGGCGCAGGTCCGGCGAGGCCGGAGTCGGATGGGCGGCGCGCCGGCACGGGGGCGCAGCCGGGCGGCGGAGCAACCGGCGGCGGGGGTGATTGGTGCGCGGGGGCGCGGGTGACGG